>NC_038243.2:21314866-21614866 GCF_000004515.6 Glycine max
CCAATCTTTTGAATTTGGGATGATCGGCCCTCTCGATGAGTCAATCTCTTGCATTCTCATAAGGGTGGACCCTTGGGTACACGCCCTCACCTTCAGAGGACTACACGTCCTCACCTTCAGAGGGCTGCACGCCCTCGCCTTCAGAGGGCTACACGCCCTCGCCTTTAGAGGACTACATGTCCTCATCTTCAGAGGACTATACGCCTCACCTTTAGAGGGCTGCACGCCCTCGCCTTTAGAGGGCTACGCGTCCTCATTTTTAGTGTGCTCCATATCCACACCTTAATAGAATTTAAGGTCCTTTTCCCTTAGATGCTTAACCGAGACTTGCGCTCCCGGTTAAGGGGCCAGTAGTTTCCTTTTATTAGTTCCTGGGCCACCCCCTGATGTTGGAGGACGACCAACTATGCGAGCACAACCAGAGAGGGAGGCTATCACGTAGCTACTATACATATTGGAGGACGACCAACTATGCGAGCACAACCAGAGAGACGAGTGCGGGTCATGCACACCAACATGACCACTCTTGCATAGATATGGATGACGTTGCTGCTTAGCAACATTCCACTCGACGACCGCAATGCCGATCTCCCCTGGTAGAAATATCAGTTGGTATGTTGTTCCGACATAGGTAAGTATGCATATGGCTAAACTGATTTCTGATGCCATCCACTATTTGCAGGGATCGTGCCCACAAGACACACAATGGACCCGGAGAAGTCCAACAGGGCCCTCGGGTTTCCAGCTCTAGCTACGGGCCTCTGTCAGTCCTACAGGGTGCCCGTTTCCCCCAACAAGGTCACGCCATCATAACATAGGTAAGTATGCACATCGCTCAATTGATTTCTAATGTCATCTATTGTTTGCAGGGATCGCACCCGCAAGACACCTAGTGGGCCCGAAGAAGTCCAACAGGGTCCTAGGGTTTCCAGCTCTGATTACGGGCCTCTGTCAGTTCTACGGAGTGCTCATCGCCCCCAGCAAGTTCATCAGGCCCCCTATTAACCGGGCTTTCGTCGAGAAGTACTGCGCCCCCAGGAAGGCGCAGGGCGAGACACCACAGCAGCCTAGGGATGGCCGGCAGCGGGCAACAAACGCACTGCCACCACCTCTAGAGTTCACCTCAGCTTATCCACAAAAAGGTTAGAGCGTTGCCTACGACACATGGCCGACCAATAGGCGACCAAGTCCAAAGCCAAAGGTAAGCAAAGTACTAGGTCCGTGACCGACAAGTCATAAGGCGTCCAGCTCAAGACGTTAAAGAAGCGCTATTAGGAGGCAACCTAGTACCTTTTAAATCTCTGCTTGTTATTTCATCACCATTGTTTCTCCAGTCATAGTAGGACACACCTAGTTGTTCATGATCCTAGGAATTTAAATAAAACAAGCACAAGCTCGGAAGGTAGTCATACCTCACAAAATATATATATGTATGTTTAGGTAGCAAGATACCTTGGATATGCATGTATGTGGCAAGAAATACCTCACAATATATATATATATTTATGTTTAGGTAGCAAGATACCTTGGATATGCATGTATATAGCAAAAATACCTCACAAAAATATACACATGTTTAGGTAGAAAAATACCTCATGAAAAAAAAAACAAAAACAAAAAGAGAACAAGAAATATATCTTTCGGCTGAAAAGCCAACATGCTTTTGAAGAGAAATAACTTCCAGCTTTTCTTAGAAAAAAGATTCACTGATCATAACCAGTTTTTTGGAAAAAATGTGTATACACCTGAAGGGTGAATGCTGTGAAAATTTTCCTGAACGCCCAAAATAGACTCGGATGAATGCATGAATTGATAAAAAAACATATTTTGGAAACACTAGGTTGACTTAAATAGGGAAAATGAATCCTGAGCCCTAGTGTCACATGACCATAAAAACTTGATGCTTGAGTGTCCACATGGGTGCATGCATGACCAATTTTGCATAAAATTTCTGAATCATCATTGTTGCATGTGTATCATGGAAATAATGTAGGACATCCCCTTTATCCCCGAACCGCTGGCCAAACCCTGACATATATCATGACCAGCCATTTTACAAGTCTTGAGCCAAAATCCCAACTTATCATAAACCTTGACCCAGGGTGAGAATGCCAATCATTGCCCTCGGAAGAAAACAAAAAAAAAGAAAAGGAAAATTTCAATCAAAGAGTGGGAGAAAGCAAAAAAAGAAAGAAAGTTCCCAATCAAAGATTGGAAGAAAACAGAAGAAATATACAGAAAGGTCTTTGGACTAGACAATATCTGAACAATACAGATTTGTCACCAAGTAAACAAGAAAAAAGGAAATCACGACCTAAAGTGGTCCTCGCCCTTTGATTGCCAACCAAAATCCTATGCGCTAGCGACTTTCTCGCCCCGCACTAAACAAAAACAGAAAAGGAAAAGGCAAAAACACTCAAAGCCAAATTTCCCACCTAAAAACCATTTCCAAAAAAAAAAGTCTTATTGATCCATGATCACACATGTAATCTTTGATTTGATAGGAAATGATTTGTGAAATCAAGTCATGACATATCTATGGTTCGGAATTAGGATGAAACACTTACCTTTGTGAGATTGACACACTTTGAGTAATTTTCTTCTATTTTTGTTGGACCTAGTGCTTCCTCTAAATGGTCATTTAGAAATGAAATGCTAACATCCAAAATCTCATTTACGGTAATGAGAAAATTTCATCAGCATACTCTCCTTCCCCGATAGACACATTGTTTTTCATCCAAAAAACATATGTTGCTCTGATTAGTTGGAAGTTTTGTCTCTTTACTAAAGCATGTTCGCATTTTAGTGAAGAAAACACCGAGACTATTTTTAGTCTCACAGTTATCCAGAACTACGTAGGTCTGAGTTCCTCATCACAAATTGAGGATATGTAGGAGCAAAAGCCCTGCTTTTGTCGACCACCCCACCTTTTGTTACTGTGACCCAAGAGTCCGGTGGCATGCGGAGCCACATGACCGTGGGATCCCCAGATTCATATTTGTATGTTATTTCATTTCTATGACTTGAGGGTCTAACATTTGTTTTTGTTGTTTCAGTTGTCATGTGTTTTGTGCATACATTTTGTTTGGACTGTTGCGTTAGTGCATACTTCGTTATTGTCGATAATGTTTGTTGAAAGTCCAGAACCATGTAGAGTTTTCATTTAGGAACGTCGTCCTAAAATAAAACGAACAAACATCGTGATAACGCCAAGAATAGAAAGAGAAAGAGGTGTTGTGAACAAATGCCATGTCTATATATAAAGAAAAGAAAAGAGTTTTTTATATGTAAAAAGTGTATGGAAATATTTTGTGTGCGTGTATAAATAAGGTGTGGAAAGAAATTCTTGAGTGTGAGCAACGAGTGTATATAAAGAAATTTTTGTGTAAACCACGAGTAGATGTTGAAAAACAAAAAAGAAATCTTTGAACAGGAATAGAGTTTGTATGTAGGCCGTGTTGATATGAAGAGAAAGAGTTTTTAATGCGTGTGTATACAGAAAAAGTTTGTCGTATATAGGAATGTAGGTGTACAAAGAAGAGCTTTTCTCATAGATGATGATGGATGTATAGTTTTTGCAAACATAAAAAATGAAACAAAAAGAAAAAGAAAGAAAGACCTCGAAGGTCGGCATGTTATGGTCCTAGGAAGCATAAATCATTCGCAGAGAGCAAACATATCTTTTGGAAACAAGAGACTGACGCTAAGAGTTTATTTTCTGGAATAACCGAGATAAGAATGGATGGATTCATTGAACCGATGAAAGAACATAATTTGGAAATATTGGGTCTACTTGTGTAAATCCCAAGCCTTAGTATCACAATGCCATAATCTGGATGCTTGAGTACCCACCTAGTTGTAGCCATGACTAATTTTGCACGTTGTTTCCAAATCATCATTGTTACGTGAGCCTCGTGGAAATAATATGGAAATTCAACCTGAGACCGACACCTTGACACACGAATTTGTTTTGCCCCAGATATCAAAATCGGGCTCGCACGATGAAAAGACCTTGTTGAGACACAACCTTAAGCTACTTTGAACCTTGGCCCATGAAAAGAATCCTCATCCTTTCCCCCGAAGAAAAGGACATAGAATCTCCTCAAGGGAGAGCGAATAACGAATGGTAAAACCCGAATTCCCAATCAAAGATCAGAAAGGAAGAAATGAAAAGAAAGAAAGGAAAAGGAAAAGAAGGATTCTCGATCGAAGATCGGAAGAAAGTAAAAAGGAAAAGATCGGAGGAAAATAGAATAATTCCCGATCAATAAAGGAAACCAGGAAAGAGAACAGAAGATCTTCGGACCAAATAAATTTTCGGCGAGGTAAATGACCGCCGGCAAAGGGAAGACCCACTTTTGAAGTGGTTCTTCCTTTGGGATTTTCCATTCAAGGTCGCTCCCGACTGGCGATGTCCCGCCCCACATAAACAAAGAGGAAAAGACCGAAACACCCAGCTTCCTCTCCAAAAACACTACCCTCGAGAAAATCCTATTGATCCGTGATTGTGTGTGTGATCTTTTGGTTCGATAGGAAATCATGTGCAAAATAAAGTCATGGTGCAACTATGGTTTGGGATTAGGGTAAAACACTTGCCTGTGTGAGTTTTTATACACTATGAGTGATTTTATTCCTAGTTTCAGTTTGACCCGACGCTTCCCCTGAATGTTTATTTAAAAGTTAAATGTTGACATCCTGCCCATCATTTTCGGTTACAAGGAAAATTACTTTTGGCATGAAGTATATTGTTTCTCTAAAATATGGTGCTCTCGTGAATGATTTATTTTTCCTTGCTAAAGCATGTTCGCCTTTTAGGTGCAAAAAACTGGTGGACCATTCGGTCCTGCCAACAAATCTTATTCGGAGACCCATGAATTGATTGCCTAGCGCTGTTCATGCGTCCTCCACCAACGAGTCTGGAGCCCCGCGAATTGATTGCCTAGCGTTGTTCGTCTATCCTCCACCCTCAAATCTTATTCGGAGCCCCATGAATTGATTGTCATTCATGCATCCTCCACCAACGGGTTTGGAGCCCCGCGAATTGATTGCCTAGCGCTGTTCGCCTATCCTCCACCCTCAAATCTTATTTGGAGACCCATGAATTGATTGCCTAGCGTTGTTCATGCGTCCTCCACCATCGAGTCTGGAGCCCCGCGAATTGATTGCCTAGCGTTGTTCGCCTATCCTCCATCCTCAAATCTTATTCGGAGACCTATGAATTGATTGCCTAGCGCTGTTCATTAGTCCTCCACCATCGAGTCTGGAGCACCGCGAATTGATTGCCTAGCGTTGTTCGCCTATCCTCCACCCTCAAATCTTATTCGGAGACCCATGAATTGATTGCCTAGCACTGTTCATGCGTCCTCCACCATCGAGTCTAGACCCCCGCGAATTGATTGCCTAGCGTTGTTCATGTGTCCTCTGTTATCAAGTGCGAAGCCTCCGGTGGCTGGGAAATGTGGTTTTTTGTTATTTTCCCGACCGGTTCCTTCGCCAAACATGTGTATATGTGTATATTATGTTATTGGTGTTTTTTGTTGTTTGTGTTTGTTTTGTGTTGTGCAGAGAAAGAAGGAGGGACGGAAGTCGTCATAGGCTAATCACGGAAAGGGCGAAGACGGATGAAATCAGTGTTTTATCTTTGCTTTCCTCTTATCTCTGATAAAAGGTAAGTAAAGAGGGGCAACTGTCATACCCTAATTTCGTCCGGGGACCATTGTTTCATGGCATGTAACCTTTGTTTGACAGCTTTGAGGTACTTAGCACCCTTTGTTGCACAATACGTGAAGTTCCGAGACATGCCGGAAATCAAAAGGAAGCATCGTTATGCAATCCGTGAAATTCCGTAACGCGCCGGAAATCAAAAGGAAGTGTTGTTGCGCAATTCGTGAGTTTCCGTAACATTCCGAAAGCTAAAAAAGGAGTAATTACGTGACTCGTAAGATTCCGTAACCTTACGGAAAGAAAACAAGTATCGGGTTACGAAATTCGTAAAGTTTCGTAACGTTATGGAAAAAGAATCACCAAAAAAGCAAATGGGTGGTGTATTTAGTAAGAAAGGGGTGCAAATAGCAACCAGGCCCACATGGGCCTTCCAGATTCTTTCTCCAGAAGGCGGTTGCTTCTGGAGGAAGCAACTTGGCTCGCCTGGGCGAGCTGGGTGGCAAGCTCCTCCCCTATTATCCTATAAATAGGGGGAGGAGTGAAGAAGGAAGGGGTTCAGCCTTCTTGGCACTTCGTATTCACTTGAAATCAGTGGGGAAAATTGTTTCCGTGAAGAAAATCCAAGCCGAGGCACTTCGATAACGATTCCATAACATTTCCGTGGGTGATTTCGCAAAGATTTTCAACCGTTCTTCGTCATTTATCGTTCTTTCTTCATCGTTCTTCGGTCTTCAACTGGTAAGCTCCCGAAATCGAACTTTTCAATTCATTCTATGTACCCGTGGTGGTCCTCATTTGTTTCGTGTACTTCTATTCTCGTTTCATTTACTTTCCGTACCCCCTTTTGACGTGCTTCAGTCATTTACTTAAGTCATTTTCTCGCCTAATAAAAAAATAAAATAAATTTCCACCGATCATTTGATTTGTACTATCCATTAATTTCTGTTAAAATGAAATCCGATCGTTCGATCACGCCGTAACCACGTTGGAATCCAAAAAGAGGTAAAATAATAATATAATAATCAAAAAATATCTTTTAGTAAAATAAAGCAAAAAATCAATTGGACGTTTCTCTTTGGGATTTCTCTTTCTTAATTGAATTGACTAATAACTAAAGTGGAACTAAGGCTAAAATCAACTCGCCAAGTCAAGCTCGTCCGCAAAAAAAAAATACTAAAAAGGATTTTAAGGTTCAATACCTCAGTTTTTCTTACCATGTAAAATGGATCATTTTTAAGGTCCAACGCCTTAAAATGACCACCTTCCAAGTAAAAAGAATCGCTTGATTCACCCTTAAAAAAGAACTATGTAGGTCTGATTTCCTCTTCGATGGAGGGTATGTAGGAGCAAGAGCCCCACTTTTGTCGACCTCAAAAATAAAAAAAGAAATAAAAGTTAGGGTAACACAATTTCACACAATTCTAAAAATAAAGGCTGTTGTCCTTTGAGACAAACGTGAGAGGTGCTAATACCTTCCTCAAACGTAAATACAACTCCCGAACTTGGAATATTCTTTATGACCGGTTTCCTTCTGTTTTTTTTTTACGTTTTCCACAAATAAACATTGGTGGTGACTCCGTGCATTTTCCTCCTTTGGAAAACGCACCCGTGAGCTTCGCCTCGCTCGCCCGTACAAGGGTAGGTTGCGACACTTTGGAAAGTGTGAACTAATGTTTGGAGCTTCAGAAACGACACAGTAAACACAGCCTTTATAATATGTTTGAGTGGTTGAGAAGGAGGGTTTAAGGGGGAAGGAATAAGGAAAAGAAAAGTGATGAATTCGAATTTCCATGGGCTTCATAAAAAAAAAAACTTATAACCTGTTTGGTTCAGCATTTGAGGCAAAAGATCCCCGTCGATTGAGAAGCTAAAAAGTCTAGCTTCTCTGCCTTTTGAAATTCTTGACGCAAAAATCATAGGATACACACGTCTTAGACGAGTAAACAAGCATACCCTTATACACTTCAACTTTTAAAGAAATTAGATGAGAACACTTATATAAGCATAAGTCCTTAAGTTATTTCTTTATTTTCTTCTGTTAAGAATAAATTTATTCAAACAGGTCTAAATCTATAATAAAAAAAATGCAGAATTTTTTAACCAGGTTTGTAGTTATCCAACATCCTCAGCACCAGATTTGTTTACATACATAAAACATTTTTAAAAAAATGGTTAAGATTAGTAGATCAAAAGTAAGAGAAGGGTACCATATTGTTTCCTCCAGTGTTCAAAATAGGGGAAGAGGGTTGTAGTGTAGTCATGTGCTAGAAACTGATCAGAATGGTCGGAGTTGCAAGTGGAAGCAGCTTTGGCATGAGATTGAATTCTTTGCATATCAGGCAGATTCCCATGTAGAAAAGAAGGTGGAGGCCCTTTTATACCTTGCATTTGTAGCCTCTTCCTCACCCTTTGAGACTCATGCCACAAATTACCATACACAGAAAGAATCCAGCTTAGAATCCCCACAACAGCAACTGAAAAAACAAGTTTCATTGCCAGAAAAAACTCCTCCATATCTCTCCCTTCCTTTCTTCTGCCTCTTGCTTACACTCTTGTAATCTAAGTGCTACACAACACATAAAAACTATAACTAATGTGTCAGGGAGCAAGAAAGCTGATTATTTTAGTCACCAGCAGCCTGCACAGAAGGAAGACAATCCCACTGAGCAGTCGAGTCCCCCCAAATGGCCTGACAAATGCTCTTATTAAAATTCTCCCTTTTGGTTTCTTGGATACAGACAAGGTCCACATTGACCACGTTAAATTCAGCTATAAGATTAGTGTCTGGATTACAAAGAGTGCTTCCCACTCTTTCAGCTGGGTGTCTGATGCAGTTGAAGTCCCCTACAAGGCACCAACACTGAACCTGAGACTGATTCTTCATTAAATATAGCCTCTGCCATAACTGTCTTTTGCTTTCTAGCTCACAAGAAGCATAGATATTAGCCACCACTACCCTCTGACTTTCTACCAGCCATACCCCCTCCAACATGATGAAACCCCTTTAAGCTATTTTAATATCAACCTGGAAGTTATTGTTATTCCAGACACAGAGAAGCCCCTCAGCTGTATTGTTCACAGGAAACGATTCCCAATCAAAGTCTGAGTGACCCTACAGAGCCTGACAAAGTGCCCTGTCAATGGAATCCCTCTTTGTTTCTTGCAAATTCCTGATACAGACCCACTTAATACCTGTACCCAATTGAGATTGAAGCTTCCTTGTACTCAAAGACTGCCATAGCTGTCTTTTACCTTCTAAATCACAGGGGGCATAAATATTAGCCACAAGCAAGAGTGAATATAGAAGAAATTAACATGACTAAGCATAATCACAAGCTCCCACAAATGCAAGAGTGAATATAGAAGAAAGTCAGCAAGTAATTTGAGTATAAGACTCCAAACTAGATAGAGGGAAGGAAATGGATGCAGGACAAAATCAAATATATTATTTATAATGTCATTTAGCCTTTTTTTATTTAATTTTCTAAACACTAAATTATGCTGCCATACTATTTTCAGATTCCATTAGGAGCGATTTTAGCCATTGTTGATCCTGTGGTCATTGCTGTTTAAAAATTCAAACTGGTCCTGCGGTCATTGCTAGAAAGTCAATTGTGTTGAAGCCTTGAACTCAGGTATTTATATCTTTGATTCGAAAACTAATTTGAAATTGTTGTTGTATGCATTACTGGTATATTTGTAACTTATGCTATGCCTGTCTACATGACCTTTCTTTCATTGGACTGATATGTTCATGCCTCTCTACATGACCTTTCTTTCATTGGACTGATATCTTTGAAGTATTTACTGTGATTTCATCTCTCAGAACTTGTTCATTGTTAGTGTTGAATGTTTTTGTAATTTTATCTACTGCCCTTCTCTATATATATGTTGTGACTGCCACTGCCCTTCTTTCTCTCTTGTATTATCTATATATATGTTTTTTTATTGAACTTTTGGTAGAGAAGATCCCATTACATGCAGCTCCCCACACCCAAGTATCCTTAAACCTACAAAACATGGAAATCAGTGTTAGGGACTTATCAGCAGAAACTGAACTCTTGTTCTTCTTTACCGATTCAACAACAGCTCAGCAGTGGTAGTACCCATGAGCCTGTAGAATCTGCACATAGCTACTGCTGAATCCTTTCCATTCAAGGCAGCAAGCAGAAGTTTCAACGAAAGTCTCCTCTCCCACATAGCTACTACCTTCTCAACACTATTGGAATCAACATCATCTGAATAATTCCCTTTTTTCTTTCTTTTTCTCTCACACACCCCCATGATGTCAAAAGTGGTTATTTTCTCTTTATTCCTATCATCAGTCCTAACCATGTCTTAATATTTCTTTCTATCTTTCCTCTTTTTTTAACCTTTTGGAAGATTTCGGTTTAACCTTCCCCTTCACGATTCTCTCTTTTCATTCCCTATTTTGCTTCGTGGCACAGTCATTAGAATAAGGAACACAATGGAAGACAGTATCTTATGCAAACACACAGTGCATCGTAGCGTCACCAAGAAAGTCATCTCCCCCAAAATATCATCCCAAACCAATTCTTCAACACACACAGAAACACACACACACACACACACATACACAGCCACACATACACCCACACCCACATACACACACACACACACACACACACACAGCCACACACACAGAAACAAACACACACACACACACACACACAACCACACACACAGAAACAAACACACATACACACACACACAGAAACACACACACACACACAACCACCTACACAGAAACACACACACACCCACACCCACCCACACACACAGAAACACACACACACACACACATACACACACACACACACACAGAAAATACTAGTACTACAGAAACGTTAAGGCAGTTTGCCTTTAGCACAAGATTAACGAACAAGATATCTAAGCAACAACTTTTTGCTTTCCTCCTTCCCTTCCCTACTTAATCTCCACTGCCTAATTCTCCTAATTAACTCAATAAACGGCTAAGGGCCAAGGAAACTTTTACCATTCTCCCTGGTTAGTTCAGTTTCCATCACCAGCAGCTTTAAGGTAATTAAGTGTCTCACCACCATCACCAGAGTGGCCACTAGAGTTTCCTCCTCTGCCTTCACTAGAGATTCCAATATCTTGCTTGCCACTACCGATGTGTACAAAGTCCGGAAACCCTCCTCCAATTCCTATGGTTGCATTGCCTCCAACATTAGTGGCTTCACTTTGCAGCATGTGGAGGCCTTGACTTCCACTGGAGCTCATGCCAAGTTGGCTGTGCATGCCTTGCTGCTGTTGAAGCACTGAGAAAGGCTGTTGCAGTGATATCCCCAACAGTATGATGTACCTGACCATCCAATGGAGATGGTTGTGGTTGAGAATCAGCTATTGCAGATAGGTACATGAGATTTCTCTGTAGCCTTGATTGGTTCCTGAAATAATGAGAAGAGGATCATTATGATGTTTTAGGACCACAACAAAAGGAACAGAAGAGGAGCGAGAATCCGATGCTAAGATGTTAAGGGCAAAATCCAATAATTGTGGAGGCTTTCTATCTCAAGGCAAGCAAGGAGAATTTTGATTTCTAGAAGAAACTTTTTCGGTTTATCTAATTAAGCAACACCTCCTTAATGAATTTGTCCAAGTTCATGAATGAACAACCACTGGGGGTAGTGGCTTCCCCTGCCTTCTTCTTCAACTCCACGATCTTTTGTCTCATTTTGTTTCCTTTCTCTCCTGCAATGAAGTCATTGACCAGCTTCTCCACCTCTTCTCTCTTCACATTGGTATCAATTTCAATCCTAATTTCCCATTCTTTGCAGATATATCTTTAGTTTGTTGGTTGATCTGCAAAGAATGGCTAACACATCATTGGTACTTATGATACACACAGACCCTCATGATACACACACACACACATATACCCAACTACAATAATAAAGCATAAGCACCCTTGAAACCCAGCATTTGAAATTAGTTACATAAACAACTGCTGATGTCTATATTTGTCTGTAATTGAATTTTACCTTTTGTATGTTCTTGTATGTGATCAGTGTAATTTTCTATATAAACAATTGTTGTTCATGGTGAGTGAACCTTAGATTCCAGTTTGAGACTGAATGCAATGACTCTTGTGGACAGTTTGCATTAGTCATTGTATTTAGTCTTGAATTGTCTGTTTGGACAGTTTGGGGAGACTGGTATTTTTATGTTAGATTCATTCGTGAAGGTTATTATTATTTTCATTAATTTGATTAAATTTCGGTTCAATGCATTTCAAGTTGTTCTCTGAGTGCATACTTGATTATCAGGAAATTCATTTGACCGATGTCATGTCGTGCACTTGGAGACCAATGCGAAATGCTGCCAAAATTTAGTCAAATTTTTGTAAATAGTGGTAACCCTGACAATTGAAGCTAACATAAAAGACAGTTTTCCTAAATGGGATAGGGCCACACCTATAAATAAAAAAGTGAGATTTTCATGCATGGAATTGCTTAGATGGATCGAAGTTGGATGAATGAAAGTCGCATGAGCCTAGAATATGAGGATGGCGTCGAACAGTTCTTGCAATTTGCTTCAGAAAGAGGTCGACCGAATGAAGAAGGAAAATATTATTGTCCTTGCATCAACTGTTTGAATGGAAGACGATAATTACTCGATGACATACGAGACCATCTATTGTGTGATGGGATTAAGAAGAATTACACGACGTGGATATGGCATGGTGAAGTCACAGACATGTAGAGTGGGTCCCAATCTGAACCGTTTGATGTAAAATGGGAGATCGATTAGAAGACATGATTCGTGACCTTGGACAAGAGTCTTTCCAGCAAGCACACGCCCCTGCGTATGAAGGATTGCAGAGTGATTCTAAGAAGCCTTTGTATGCGGGGTGCAAGAATTCCTTAACCCTGTTGTCTGTTGTGTTAAGTCTGGTTAATGTGAAGGCCAGATATGGATGGAGTGACAAAAGTTTCACCTCACTGCTTGAGGTATTGCACAATCTGCTTCCAGAGGACAACACGTTGCCTAAAAGTTACTATAAGGCAAAAAAGATATTGTGTCCGATGGGTATGGAGTATCAGAAGATTCATGCTTGCCCCAATGATTGCATATTGTACAGGCATGAATTCCAAGAAATGTCCAAATGCCTTATCTGTGGGACTTCACGGTACAAAGTGAAGGATGAAGAAGAAAGCAGTTCTGATGAAAACTCGAAAAAGGGCCTCCCAGTGAAGGTTTTGTGGTATCTTCCAATCATTCCAAGGTTTAAGCGTCTTTTTTTCTAATGAGGATGATGCAAAAGACCTTACATGGCATGCAACTGGAAGGATTTCTGATGGAATGGTCCGTCATCCGGCTGATTGCTTGTAGTGGAAGAAGATTGATGGTGTGTATCCAGATTTCGGGAAAGAGCCAAGAAATCTTAGACTTGGACTAGCCAGTGATGGAATGAATCCATATGGCACCTGAAGCACTCAACACAGTTCATGGCCAGTTCTGCTAGTAATTTACAATTTGCCTCTTTGGTTGTGCATGATGCGAAAATACATGATGTTGTCTATGATGATATCAGGCCCAAGACAACCAGGACATGACATTGATGTTTATCTAAGTCCGTTGGTTGAAGATCTGAGAAAGTTGTGGGACGACGGGGTTGTAGTGTTTGATGCGTTTCGCAAGGAGACCTTTGAAATGCGTGCAATGCTTTTTTGTACCATTAATGACTTTCCAGCATATGAGAATCTCAGCGGTTACAGTGTTAAGGGTCATCATGCATGCCTCATTTGTGAAGAAAATACAAGTTACATACAACTTAAACATAGGAGAAAAACTGTCTATAGTAGGCATCGCCACTGTCTAACACCCAATCATCCTTACAGATGATTGAAAAAAGCTTTTAATGGAAGTCAAGAGCATGATATTGCGCTGATACCGTTGACTGGTGAGCAGGTATATCAGCGGGTTCAACACCTGAATAATGTATTTGGGAAGACCCAAAAGAAGGATAAAAGTCAGAGTTGCATATGGAAGAAGAGGTCCATTTTCTTTGATCTTCTGTACTGGTGTCATCTTGATGTTAGACATTGTATTGATGTTATGCATGTGGAGAAAAATGTTTGTGACAGTGTGATTGGGACGCTCCTTAACATTCAAGGCAAGACGAAGGATGGCTTGAATACCCGTCAAGATCTAGCTGATATGGGTATACGATCACAGTTGCATCCAAGGTCTGATGGGAAGAAAATTTACTTGCCCCCAGCCTGCCATACTTTGTCCAAGAAGGAGAAGATAAGTTTATGTCAGTGTCTTCGTCGGGTGAATGTTCCACAAGGATACTCTTCAAATATTAAGAGCCTTGTGCAGTTGAAGGAGCTTAAGCTTGTAGGGTTAAAGTCTCACGATTGTCACGTGCTCATGCAACAATTGTTAGCTGTGGCTATATGAGACATCTTGCCAAACAAAGTCAGGTTAGCGATAACTCGCCTGTGCTTTTTCTTCCATGCTATATCTAGCAAAGTCATTGATCCAGTCAAGTTTGATGAGTTGGAAAACAAGGCCGCTATTATATTGTGCCAGTTGGAGATGTATTTTCCCCCTGCTTTCTTTGACATCATGATTCACTTGATTGTGCATCTGGTCAGAGAAATCAAATGATGTGGTCCTGCTTATCTACGATGGATGTACCCGATTGAGCGATACATGAAGATCTTAAAAGGGTATACAAAGAATCTATATCGTCCAGAAGCATCTATTGTTGAGAGGTACATTGCAGAAGAAGCCATTGAATTTTGTTCAGAATACTTAGAGAAGGCTAAACCTGTTGGGCTTCCTGAATCTCGGCATGATGACAGAGTGGGTGGTAAGGGTTCAAGAGGACTGCATGTGATGACTCCAAGTGTAGAAGATTTGTTACAAGCTCACTTGTATGTCTTGAACAACAGGAATGAAGTTTTGCCATACATAGTTAAGCATGAAGCTTTAGTCAAATAGAATAATCCGAAAATGTCAAAGAATTGGGTGTTGAAAAAGCATAACAAGACTTTCTATGATTGGTTTAAAGATACAATCTTTGCAGATGAGAATGCTTCAGAAACATTAAGAAAGCTAGCAGATGGGCCTAAAAGAAATGTTATAACCTGGCAAGGATACGACATAAACAGGTATTCATTTTACACAAAAGCACAAGATGACAAAAGTACAATGCAGAACAGTGGGGTCACCCTAAGGGCTGAATCTCAACACTTTGCAAGTGTCAATGACGCCAATCTCTGTGTAGCTTTCATACCTTACTTTGGGTTCATTGATGAAATTTAGGAGCTTAACTATGTGAAATTTACGGTATGTGTTTTCAAATGTAAATGGGTTGACAGCAACACCAGTGTGTGCACCGATGATATAGGATTTACGTTGGTAGACCTAAAGAAACTTGGTTACCACAATGACCCTTTCATCATGGCAGAACAAGCTAGACAAGTATTTTACGTGCAAGACCCTTGTGATGAAAGGTGGTGCGTGGTTCTGCAGTCCAAAACAATTGGTGTTAATGTAGAAGATGATGATTCATACATCGACACCTATGTTAGTCCTTTGACTGCTCAAATCACTCCTAACATTATCGGAGAAGAAGAAGCTGACGACGTTCATGCTAATCGAAATGATCATGATGAAGAAGAATTGATTAACATCGTCTAATGTAATTTTCTGCAGAGACTGAGGTCACCAAAGCAAGTAAGTGACAACTACATTTTTCTCTGATTGAGGCATCGGTATTTTCTTTTAGATGGTATCCTTAGGACTTCATACAGCTCATGTTTGTCGCCAGTTTCATCATCCACCACCCTTTTCTTCTCTGTCTTCTCACGTTTATTGTTGTTAAACCCATATTTATGCTTTCTCACGTGAGAAGGCAGAGAAGAAAAGGGTGGTGGATGATGAAACTGGCAACAAACATCAGCTAGATGAAGTCCTAAGGATGCCATGTACATGTGTATTTCTGAAGATATAGTATTTATATTCCATCAAGCATGCATTGACTGTTGATTACATGTAATAGACTTTTTATAACATGGTTGCCCCAAATCACAATTAAAAAGCACAACTACCAATCTTTCGGAGTCCTTTGGTTAATTTGTCTTGTCTCCTTCTGTGGTGGGGTTTTGTTGGGTTTTATGTTTTTGGAAGGTGGCACCTTGGGTGTCTTGTATCTGATCTCCTAAGTACCTCTGGTCCAGTTATGTTTTATTAATAATATTATACTTTTGCCTTCCAAAAAACACTTATGACTGATCCTCTTTTGATTAATCCTATTTTGTATGTTGTTGTATGTTATTGTATAACAGATCATGGGTTCTCCACCTGCCTCCACTCCTCCTCCTCCTCCTCCTACTCCTCCTCCTTCGGACGCATCGGCTTCGCCGTCTGCCGTGAAGCGAACACGCAAAGCCTCACGTCTACGATCGTTGTCCACTAGACCACCTGGTGCTGAGAGACTAGTGGTACATGTTGATCCTGCTACCGAGAAGGCGACGGTCCCCACAGGAAGAAATTAAGAACATATTTGGGGATTGTGGCGCGTGATAAGGTGGATGTCGCCTACGAGAACTGGAAGGAGGACCCTACTGCTCAGAAGGACCTGATTTGGGAGGATATTCAGGTATTTTTCTTTTCTTATTTGATTTTGTTTAATTAATAGCCAAAAAATACATTATTGTAACAAATAAACTTTATTTGATGTTTTCAGGCGGAATTTGATATCCCAGAGGCTTCTGACAGTAGGACGAAAAGGAAGTTACTGCAGACCGTGGGGGAGAGATGGAGGCAGTTTAAATCAGACCTCACGAGGAAATGGGCCCTTGCAGCCGATCAGGACCGTGTCAAGGACACTGTCTGTGAGAAATACGGCATCAGCAAGGAAAAGTGGGCCCAGTTTTGCCAGACTCACAGAGACCCTTCTTGGGAGATATGTTCCTTGCCATTTAAGTTGTTTTTCAAAAAGCATGATGTTGTTATACTTCATTCTACCAATTTCAAACATTATTGTTTAATTTTTTCAGGATGTGCGCAAGAAGGCACAAGCCATCCAGAAGCAGAATACTGCCCCCCACGTTTTGTCTCGTGGGGGTTATGATTATTTGGAACAGAAGCTCCTGGCTGAGAAGACGAAGAAGAAGCTAGAGGAAGCTGCACAGTCAGGAAGCGTTGATGGCGTCATCGACCCTCCATCCCTGGTCAGACGCCACGTGAAGTGGAAGATGGCCCGCACGAAGAAAATAGGGGAGATGACGACTGAGGCCACAAAGAAAATTGTCGAGAAGATTGTAAGTCATTTTCAACTAACCATTACAATTATATTTCAATATTTTGTGAATGTCATGCACCACTGTGTGTTTTCTGTGCAGGATTCCTTTGAGGAGCAGGCTACACAGGGATCCTTCGTCCCCCATGGACGTCAGGATGTTCTCGCCGCTGCTATTGGACGGCCAGAGCACCCTGGATGTGTCCGTGCTGCTGGAGCTGGTGTCACCATCAAACAATACTTTGGATCAGCTCCACGGACGTCCCGCAGCGCTTCCTCCCTGCCTCCTGACGAATTGCAGCAGCTGACCAAGCAAATCAGGGACCAGCTAGAGGAGTCCATCACAAAGAAAGTGACGAGGTAGGTCATGGCATCCTTCAGCCACATGCAGTCCCAGCTTCAGTCGCAGATGCAATCTCAGGGACTTGCAGTGCCTCCTGAGCCTCTGGTTGGTCCCTCCGGTTCTCGAGTGAGCATAAAGGGGAGTTGTGTTGATCCCTCAGGAAATGATCCTGAGACCAGTGACTCTGACAGGTGCGGCTTGTACATAGAAGCAGATCCTGCCCGCCTGGTTGCCATGGGGAGAGTTTATGAGGGATCCACTATTGTTCATAACACTCCTTTGTTGCCTGGCCAAGTAAAGGTGAGTGTGGAGGAGGTTACACATGCAGATGCTCCAGTTCCTGTACCCCCTGATGAGGTTTCCTTAGTGGGGCAGGCACTTCTCACCTTCCTTGCTTGGCCGACACATCTGGTCAAGTCTTTATCACAGCAGGTACTTATTGTCCTTACTATATGTTTCTTCTTTTTAAATTAATTCATTAAACGTGCCTCCAATTAGGCTATTTAACTTTGTTTCATGAACATGTAGTTGTGTCTCCGGCAAAACAACCTCCGAAGCCCGATTCGGAGGTCGATGATCCGCTTTATCTGATGACATTGACCATCCCAGAGCTTTTCTTGAGGCCTTATTAGGTTAGATGGGATGCCACCGTGTTCGGGGTCTTTAATCTAGATTTCCCCCTCTACATAAAGCACGAAGACCTCTCTGAAATCGCACACAGTGGTCAATGTCTCAGCATATCAGTGTTACAGTTGTGGATTATGTAAGTCATTTTATATTACTTTTAATTACCTAAGTTATTGCTTTCAATTCATAAATATTTAACTTTGACTTAACATAAACAGGCATCTCACTGAAACATGTATGCGTGTGGGGAATTCTGATATCTATGGATTCCTCGAGCCACAGTCCATTTAGAGGTATGTGCAATCGCAGTTTGAGTTTGAAAGTTACATAAAGAGATGGATGCAGAGTTCACAATGCGATGTCTATCTTGGAGCCTACCTAAATGGGTAAGTCACAAAATAACTAAATTTAATTAATGTTTACTAATGTACTAACCCATTTTAGGTTCCACTGCAGCGGACACTGGCAGATGGTGGTCATCCTGCCGAAGGAACACCTAGTTGTCTGGTTTTGTTCATTGCATAACAGGCCAGACAACTACCTTAAGGGGATTATTAATAGGTTAGTGTTGTTTTCAATACATTTTCATTGTAATACCTCAACGTACAACACCGGTTTTTAATTGTTACTCATCTGGAACAGTGCTTTAAAAGGTCTTGATGATGCTCCACAGCCTAAATCAAAGGCTTCTGCTAGGTGGATTGTCGTCAAGGTACGTCATTTACATAAAACTTCCACTTATATATATTTCTTTATGTGTCTGTACACTAGTTGTTTAATTAATATCCAAATTTCATTATGTATTTAGTGTAATAGACAAAAAGGAAGTACTGAGTGCGGCGACTATGTGATGCACTGGATGTCCACCATCATTTTAGGAACTTTTAGGAATAATTGGGAAGCGGTAAGTTTATTTCAAACAAAATCGATTTATTTATAATTTCTATTACATTATTAACTTATTATAATTTATTTCATCATGCAGTATTTTAACGATCCTAGACCATTGGAGCCAGAGAGATTAAAGGCATTGCGGATCCAATGGGCACAGTTTTATCTCCGAGTTAGAGATCAGGCCTAGGATTTAGGGACAATGGTTTTTTCCTTAGTTTACTTTGGTTTAACATTTTTTACATTTTCTATGTAATATGAACATTGAATTCATTTGATGATTGTTCTTTATGATAAATCAATTATTTGATGTTTATTATCATTAAAACTGCTTGAAAGCAGAATAAAATGTTTATTTGCTGTGAATTGTGTGACACCCTCTACCCCTCACATATATACTAATAACGGAATAAAAATTCAAATATTAATTAAAAGTATTTTTAAAACATTTTTTAAATACAAGCCTTTCAAAGGGGTAAAAGGCTCACATTCACTTTCTTCTACATCATATTCAAACTTGTCCAAATAAATAATAAAGTCATCTCGACTCAAACAAGGTCGTCTAAGCTTCATACAATTAATATAGAACCTATATCCTAATGTCACATCCTATCAGAGTGTTGTGTTCCTGTGTCCTCTAGCATGAGGTTCTTCATAGTCATCCACCTATTCATGCGCTCCCCCGAACATAAAGTTCAAGATCATCACAGGATCCAAACACAAACAGCAAACCGGGAGTGAGTTATCACATTCCTAACTACTAGAGAGAGACAAGACAACATATAGTAGCCAAATACAATTTACTTAGCATATCTCACATTATTTCATCACTTTGTCACTCAAAATTCACTTTTCAATCATCAATCACAATACACAAAAATCACACTCTCCAATCAAGACATAATAACACATCAATTTCATAATAAACAATTAGCAAGCGTATGCAACAGCTATGCTAAGACTCAAACCTATATGCAATGTGGTACTATGTCAGTGAAAACAAACTACACACTAGCAAGTCAAGTCACTCTCACAAGGTAATATCATAGGGAGACCAGTCATGGTCACAGTGTTTTACGAGAATGCTCTAACCATATGGGATCAACATAGGCTTAAAGGAGCACTCAAACCGTGTGACCCCCAAGGCCTACACTCCGAAGAGTCCGTCAGGGCCTCTCCCTCCTGATTCAGGTCCAACCAAGAAAACATTTTAGCACACAGACTCTATCTATCAACTGTACAAAACACACGACTCCTCAATTGTTCTCAAAATAATTTTAACTTGTCGCCCTTTAAGGGTCTTATCATTAACTCGCTGCCCTTAAAGTGACTTAACATTAACTCGTTGCCCAAAAAGGAACTTAGCATCAACTCGTCGCCCTTGAAGGGACTTATGATCGTGTGATTGTACAATTCATAGTTCACAACTCAATGCACACAACACCTCAATGCACATATATATCTCAATCATATATATACTCAATTTATCACATACACTTAATCCCAGTCACAATGGTATAATCTCAATTTAACATGTTATCACACCTCATGAATCATATACACTTTATCTATGAACTATGCAATACACACATTTACTCAATTGTTTTCAAAATTATTTTAACTCGTCGGGTTCCCACAGTGGATCCCATCACAATACTCGTCCCCCTTAAAGGGTCTTATAATTGTGTGATTGCACAGTTCATAGTTCACAACTCAATACACACATCTCATCTCAATACACATGTATTTCATCATCCGTCACATGTTCAATTTATCACATACTCACAGTTTGAATCATCATTTCATAACCTCAACATAACAATTTATATAAAATATTTTATCACAACATGGGATGTAAAACCTCTAAAATAGTTTCTCACAATTGTATCAAAATCATGGGTTAAACACAAAGACATCAAGAGCACTCAAGTTTATCAATCAATTCTCATCAGGACATCAATTGGTACATAGAACACAATAATATTGTATTCATAATCATAAAGAAAAATTATAATTCAATAAACATCCCAAAATAAACCCAAATTTAGTTATCTAAGGATCCCTACACATGCTCTCACTAACCCCCAATTGTGAATAACTCATCCCTTACCTCTAAGCAGACTCACGTGTCTTCCGACAACAATAGTGGCATCTCTAGCGGTTCCCTGAGAATCCTCCAGTTTTTCCTCCGATTGCTCCAATAGAATTCTCAAACGTCAGAGAGACAGAGAAGAGATTGAAGCCTACAATTGTACTGTCTTCATGCAATTCATTTTCCTACCTCCAAGAACATTATCTCGCAAATCCCAACGGTGAAAGTGTGAGCAATTGAATTTAGAACAATATATCCACATTTCATGAAAATCCAACGGTTAACGAAACTCAGATCATAGTTTTACCGAGACAGTTTTGGATTTCTGTGGGAAAATAAAAGGCTACAATGAAAAGGGTTTTCCTCTAAGCTCAGACATGATTTTTAAATTTCCAACGGTAAGAATGTTTGGAATTGGATTGCAAACGTGCTGCTAAAATTTCATAACGATCCAACGGTAAATGAGTCCGACATCATCGTTTTTCTGAGACAGGTTTGGTGGACTGCGGGAAAAAGAATTGGTTTTGAGTGGAGAAAAACGAAAATGAGGGGAAGAGGAGGCACCTGACTTAACATAGCTATTTATACCTAGGGTACTCAGCCTATTATTTGCTCTATATTTATTTATTTACTAAAAAGTTTTTTAAATTTATTTACAAAAAATTGGGATGTTACAAATTGGGCTTGAAATTGCATTTGACAGGTACAATTTTGGGTTTACTGTAAAAACAGAAAGTATATATAAAAAAAATACTTGAAAACAACATCGGTTATTAACAAAAACCGATGTTAATATCATAAACAACATCGGTTATTTACAAAAACCGATGTTAACGTTTGTAAATTAACATCGGTTATTTGTGTATAACCGATGTCAGCGTTTGTATTTTAACATCGGTCATCTGTAGATAACCGATGTCAACTCTTGTACATTAACATCGGTTAGTTATAAATAACCGATGTGAACATTTGAATATTAACATCGGTTATCTACTCATAACCGATGTTATACACAAAGAACTACACCAAATAAGTGTATGCATCATCAACGCTGACATCGGTTTTCTAGAAAAAACGATGTTAATGAAATATGTTAACATCGGTTATCGTAGGAAACCGATGTTAATGTAATATATTAACATTGGTTTTACTGCAAAACCGATGCCAACGTTCATCATGCGTACACTTTTTTTGCTGTTGTTCATTGTGTTTAACATCGGGTATTTACAAAACCGATGTTGTCATATATATGTTAACATCGGTTCTACAAAACCGATGTTAACATTGATACATTCAACATCGGTTTTAGAACCGATGTAGAATGTTCTAAATAATCGATGTTGAAAGTGTATTTTCTAATAGTGACATTTCTATTTCTATGTATTACAAAAGAAAAGGATAAAATAATTGAAATGACGCAAAACTGGCTGACTTTTCCCTTGTCTAAAGCATATAGAGTTTTGCCCATGTGTAGCAAATATGCACTGATAACTTCTAAATAATTATAAATTAATAGTAAAGAATTAGTCAAATTTTGGCCTGAAATTAATTATTTAGCAGTTATTTGTGATTAAAAGTTAGAAAATTAATTAAATTGAATTTTTGATTGCAGATACAAAAATTGAAGTTACTTTAAGCAAAAAGGCAACAAGAAGTGAAGAAAAAGAAGAAGTCTGAAGCAGGCCTAGCCCAACACGCGCGTCACGTGCTAAGCGTGAAAAACAGTACAGGCGTTGAGCTCGAAGATGCAGAATCCGTTACGTGCGCTAAGCGCGAGCCACGCGCTAAGCGCGCGATCCAACAGAAACACACGCTAAGCCTGCAGCGCGCGCTAAGCGCGTCTATGAAGGCCCAAAGCCCACTTCAGCAGCTATAAATAGAGAGCCAGTCCAAGGGAAACCACACACCTCGCCTCAGAGCACTTTTCTCAGCATTCCAAGCCTGAGCTCTCTCTTTTCTCTCTATATTCTTTGTTTTTATTACCCCCGTTCTTTCTTTCACCCCCAGTTGTAAAGCCCTCAATGGCCATGAGTGGCTAATCCCCTAGCTAGGGCTTGACAGGCCTAAAAAGCCAACGATGTATGGTGTACTTCAAGAGTTATCAATGCAAAGAGGATTCATTTCAGGTTTTTCTGTTCTAATTCTTTTCTTTTAATCTTGCATTTATTTCTTAAATTTCTTTTGGGTTTTATTCGCTCGGGAGAGGGTATTTCATAATAAGGGTTTAAGAATTAATACATGCATCAGTTTTAGGGGTTATACACTTGGGAAAGGGTAACTCCTAATAGAACATCTTAAGAAAAGAATCATCGGGTTAGCATTGCCAGGCATAGAATGATAATTCAATGCCCATGCATTTAGCAACATCTAGAATTTAACCTTAATGCATTTTAATTATTGAATCTTCGCAAAGGCATTTGGGAGATAGGTAGTTAAAATAGGCTTGTCATCGTGAGGCATCAGGGGGCAAGTAAAATTAATAGATGTGGGTAGAACTAATACAATTGCATTGGTAATGAATATCATATTTACATGCATCGTAGGCCAATTGGGTTTGTCTGGTCTTGGCATTTTCATCAATTGTCTTTCTAAAACTATTTGATCTAGTAATAGCAATTTACTCTTGCACCTATTCCTGTTTTTACTATTTATTCATTACTTACAAATTGAAGAGTATTCAATAAAGTGCAATAAAATCCCTGTGGAAACGATACTCGGACTTCCGAGGTTTACTACCTAGAGCGATTTGGTACACTTGCCAATACCTGAACATGCACAAAAGTAATTTTTGCTCCATTTGTCAGAATATTTTTTTCTCTTATATTGAGTGGCTTTTATAGCTAAAATCAATTGATGCTTTTGTAACCAACTAAATCCACTATCCCATGATCGTGATCATCTTATTTACTATGTTGTAACTTAAATATCTTTTAATGAACAAGTCTTGCATCTTCCACATCTTTTCTCCTTTTGTTTTCTTTTTATTTATTGAAATAAAAAATATACCCAGATAAAATTTGGTATTCACACTTGTCAAAATCATTTTTATTTTTTACTTTATTTAATCTTTTGTCACATACACGTCATGTTAGCATTCTACATAAGTGATATGTTATCACTAATATGTCACATTAAACTCAATATTTTACTTTAAATAGTTAACTATTGATAAATTAACTAAATGATCGAAATTACTTATTCAGAAAAATAAGGGGTCAAAATTACAATTGATCTACATTTTGAGGGACTAAAGAGATACAAGAACATTTATAAAAAAATTAAGAGACTAGAAAAAAACATATTTAAATATTGAGAACCAAAAATAACAATGATCTAAATTTTGAGGGACTAAAACATATTTACCTTTAAATTATATATTTTTATTCTATACAAACAAACATATTGATCTTACGGTTTTATATGAAATGATTCCTCTCCTTTGGTGTTATCAAGTGGCATTTATATTTTTTAATATTTTTTATTGATACAATTTTGGTGAAAAAAAGAAGTTTGACTTAACTAGCAAATACAAAGATTTTAAAAAGATAATTTTATTAAAATAATATATATATATATATATATATATATATATATATATATATACACCATTAGAAAAAGTCGTGAAGTAATTATGTAGAAATAATTTTTATTACAATTAAATTAAACAATAAAAACTTTAATGCGTGTCTATAAATGCTTGTAATAAATGCGGTAATAATTTTTTTAATAACTACTTTTATTTAATAAATGTTATAATATGGCAAGAAGAATTCAAAAATAAACTCTCAAATAAATCGAATGTATGAAAATCCTTTTAGAGTGCACGATGTTATTGTGACATTGGCCACAACACTACTAGAATTTATACATTTAACATCACACGGTTAACATCAGTTATTGAAAAAACCGATGTTAACAAAAGCACGAAGGTATTTTCGTAAATAATTTGAGTTAAGTAACATCGGTTTTGAAAAAATTGATGTTAATCAATTGACATTAACATCGGTTTTTGGATAACCGATGTTAACATGAGATCGTTAACATCGGTTATTAAAAAATCGATGTTAACGTCAACTGATTAACATCGGTTATTTCAAAATAGATGTTAACGAAATTGGTTAACATTAGTTTATCCAAAAACCGATGTTAACATGATATTGTTAACATCAGTTTTGTATAAAATCGATTTGTTAACCAAATTAGGTTAACATCGGTTTTTAAAAAACTGATGTTGATATACATAAATTAAAACCCAAAACTCTTTTTTCCCTCGCGCGCTTAGTATCGCAAACATAGCCTTCCTCTTCTCCCTTTCACCCGCAAGACCTGTGACCGTCGTTTGTGACCTGTGACCGCCATCTCCTCGTTACCATCGTCGTCGTTCGCGACTGCCATTGGGGTTTATGACTACCACGAAGTGGAGCATCCTCTGTTGGAGTCTGACATCAACGCAAGGTACGTGTTTTGCTTCTTTTCTCATTTTTGTGAGCTTTTGCAAACCCTTTTCACCTGAGTGCTCTGTCTCAACTCCGCCGTTCATGGGTGGCACCATGACAGGGACTATTGTTCGTGTTCCACAAACCCTTTTCACCTAAGTGCTCGTGGCCAGTCTCACTCCCACTCACGGTCAGCCTCGCTCTAGGTGGCCACTCTCGAAAGGTTAGTGTTCATTTTCGATCTGGATGCATGTTTTGTTCATTGTGGTGTTCTTTTCTTTTTTTTGCCTTTTTTTTGGTTGTTTGCTATCTACAATTTTCGTTGGAATGTGGATACATAGGGAGAAAATGGTAGTGAACCTTTCTGACTTTTGATCATGAAAAAGCAGAGGCACCATTTGCGAAAATGATTCCAGAAAACCTCTTTTGTGTTCTTTCACCACCACCACCACTCCTGAATGAAAAACTTAGCAAGGAGTTGATGTTCTCTTTGGGTCCACAAGTCACCCAACAAAGAACACCAGACATCTCAAGAACAAGGTAATTTCCACTACTGTTGGTGCAGCTAGCTCCACAAGTGAAAGTGCACACCAATGAAAAGAGAGGGAAAGAAAGGATGAAAATTAAAGCTTATGAGAATGACTAAACTTGTGTTAGCAAAACTATGATGAGGTCTGATTTTGTTTATGAGGCTGTCACAAACTTTAGAACCAGTCCAAATTAAGATTTAGAGGAAATTGTGAATGTAATCCTATAGCCAACACATGTCAAAATGTATGGACAGTGGCCTTGTATTCCTTAACGTGATCAACTTGGGATCAACATGTTTGTCTCTAGTGCACGACCCACTTAAGTCTCGGCCACTATTTTATTTTTAGGCAGAATTTTGTGATTTTTTTTATAGTGGCCCTAGAAAAAGGGCAACCTTACGTTACATTTTATGTATGTGGTCCTATCTTTTGCTTTTGCTTGCGTAGTTGTAGAATGGATGGCTTAAATGTCTTTGAAATTGTTTTTGTAAGCATTACTTGTATAGTTGTAGAACTGTTTGATTTATACCAACAGGCTAATAGAGAGCACAAGCCAGACTGCAGTAGCATATATTCACTAAAATACTCGTACCAACACATAACTTGAATGTCAACTTGATCTCTCAAGATACCTAAAAATTGGCCATTAGAACTGAGAAACTAAAGCCTGCTTTTATTAATAGCTACTGATAACCTACTACAATTCTTCAATCCTGCAGAGAAAAAAGATAATAGACACTAGTTTCTCCAAACCAAATACAACTTATACAACAAGATAAAGAAAATAGATTGGCCTACTCAGTTATATTACTAACAGTTAGAGCACCATTGCTAGTTTTAACATGTTGAGAGTCTTCTGAGTTTTCCTTGCGTTTCCCAGTGAGGCGATGAGCAACAATAACAACAGCTTCAACAACTACTGGTGAGGCAATGCTCACTATTAAAGCATCTTGCTCTGTTGTTGCTCTGCCTCACTTAGTGTTGTTCCTTTTGAGGGTAGGGGAGCTTTAATTGAAGGCAATCTCTTGCTCTTTAGCCTTCCAAATATCCATTTCATTCTTTTCTCCACAGAATTGGTAAAACAACATGTGTAAGTTAAAAAGTAAACACTACAATTTTAAAAATTCCAAAACTGCTCCCATGTTAATATGTTATCCTTTCTATTTCACAAACCACTAAGATTTTCTCTATATATCAGCTACAAAAAAATATGAAGTTCAATACCACATGGATTTTGCAGTAAAAAAAAGAATGGGCCACTCGAGGTAATGACTATTATGGACTAGAAGCCAATCTAGAAAAGAGCCACAGGTACATGTCTATAAGAGTCATACAAGTAGAAATGGAATGATTATGTGGTAGAATCTAGCAGGCCCAAAAGGAATGTGGTAGCACCATAGAAATGGACTGACTATGTGTCTTACAAGTAGATATATTATTGAGTTGGTTCTAGAAAGAATTGATTAGAATTCTAATAGGAAGGATCTATTATGTATAGACAGCATGGACAAATGGTTATATATATTCTTGTAAATGCATTTTATCAATTAATGAGAATTAAGTCCATTTCTATCTAATTACTCTTTCTTCTTTAGGAGGCCTATTCTGTCCTCAAATTCAAAATCTATTACACATTGTCGCAACGTGCCCTTTTGCGGGCGAGCGAAGGCGAGGGTCACGGGTGCGCTTTCCAAAGGAGGAAAGATGCGCGAAGTCGCCACCAACGTTTATTTGTGGGAAACGTTAGAAAAACCGAAGGAAACCGGTCGAAATGAAAATTCTAAGTTCGGGAGTTGTATTTACGTTTGAGGAAGGTATTAGCACCTCTTACGTTTGTCTCAAAGGACAACAACCTATTTTTCAGAATTGTGGAAATTGTGTTATCTTAACTTTTAGTTCTTTTTATTTTTTGAGGTCGACAAAAGCGGGGCTCTTGCTCCTACGTACCCTCCATCGAAGAGGAAATCAGACCTACGTAGTTCTTTTTATGCGTGAATCAAGTGATTCTTTTTACTTGAAAGGTGATCATTTTAAGGCGTTGGACCTTAAAAATGATCCATTTTACTTGGTAAGAAACTGAAATGATAAACTTCCAAATCCCTTTTTAGTGATTTTTTTGTGGACGAGCTTGACTTGGCGAATTGATTTTAGCCTTAGTTTCACTTTAGTTATTAGTCAATTCAATTAAGAATGAGAAATCCCAAAGAGAAAACGTCCGATTGATTTTTTTTGGTTTATTTTACTAAAAGATATTTTTTGATTATTATATTATTATTTTACCTCTTTTTGGTTTAACCGTGGTTACAACGTGAACGATCGGTTAGATTTTGTTTTAACAGTGATTAAATGAGATTACAACACAAATGATCGGTTGAAATTCATTTTATCATTTATTAGGCGAGAAAACGGCTTAAATAAACGGTTAAAGCACGTTAAAAATGGAAGAAAAGAAAACTGAAAGTAAACGAAATTAAAGTGAAAGTACACAAAACAAGAAATGAATTGAAAGTCTCGAATTCGAAAACTTACCCGTTGAAGAATGAAGAACGAACGAAGAACGGATGAAGAACGGTGAAGAACGATGAAGAATTTCCACATAATCGCTTACGGAAGCGTTACGGAAGCACTTCGACTCGATTTTTCTTCACGAAAACGTGTTTTTTGCCCAAAATAGCCGAAATGCATAGCCAAAGGGGTCTTGAACATTTTGAAACAGCTCCCCCCTCCCCTATTTATAGAAAAAAGGGAGGTGCTTGTCGCCCAGAGACTTAATGAAGAAGATTTCTAAGCGCACCCGAATTACTAAGTTCACCCCCCTTTTCGTATTTTACGGAAAAGTTAAGGAAGCCTTACGGAAGTGTTTTCGAACTTGATTTTCATCTTTTTCTCTTCCCTTTCACCAATGTTAAGTGGAATATACTTACCCAAGGTTTTCGGAAATTTTACGGAAGTATTACGGAAGTCGCGGAAGCCCCGGAAACCATTTTTCAAAAACGTGGAGGAGCTTGCCGCCCAATTGCTTCCTCCTTAAGCAACCCAACTTCCAAAATGTTCCGGAAGGGCCTAGATTTGAATTGCTATTGACACCCCTATCTTGATAAGTTCACCCCCCGTTTATCTTTTTTTTGTGATTCTTTTTCCGTAACGTTACGAAACTTTACGAATTTTGTAACGATACTTATTTTCCTTCCACCAGGTTATGAATCCTTACGAATTATGTATTTACTCTTTTTTAGCTTTCGAAGAAGTTACGAAAACTCAAGGATTGCGAAAAAACACCTCCTTTCGATTTCCGTCACATTACGGAATTTTCACGAATCGCATAAGCCTGCTTCCTTTTGATTTTCGGCACGTCCCGGGACTTCACATATTATGCAACAAAGGGTGCCAAGTATCTCGAAGTGGCCAATCAAAGGTTGTATATCATCAAATAATAATCCCCGGACGAAATTAGGGTATGACAGTTGCCCCTCTTTACTTACCTCTAATCGGAGGTAAGAGGAAAGCAAAGATAAGACACTGATTTCGTCTGTCCTGCCCTCTCCGTGATGACGATTCTCGTCTCTACTCCTTCTTTTTTTGCTGTACAACACAAAACAAAATACAAACAACAACAAGAACAACAAATATAATATACATATACACATATTTGGCGAAGGAACCGATCCGGAAAATAACAGAAAAACATATTTCCCAGTCACCAGAGGCTCCGCGCTTGATGACGGAGGACACATGAACAACGCTAGGCAATGACATTCATGGGGCTCCGAATAAAAGTGGAGAATGGAGAATTGGCGAACAGTGCTAGGCAATGACATTCGCGGGGCTCCAGACTCGAAGGTAGAGGACACATGAACAACGCTAGGCAATGACATTCATGGGCTCCAAAAAAAGTGGAGAATGGAGGATTGCACTAGAGGGTCCACACTTAGGCAATCATGAAGCATAGCTCCAAACTCGAAGGTGGAGGACACATGAACAGCGCTAGGCAATGACATTCATGGGGCTCCGAATAAAAGTGGAGAATGGAGAATTGGCGAACAGCACTAGGCAATGACATTCGCGGGGCTCCAAACTCGAAGGTGGAGGACACATGAACAGCGCTAGGCAATGACATTCATGGGGCTCCGAAAAAAGTGGAGAATGGAGGATTGCACTAGAGGGTCCACACTTAGGCAATCATAAAGCATAGCTCCAAACTCGAAGGTGGAGGAGAGATGAACAACGCTAGGCAATGACATTCATGGGCTCTGAAAAAAGTGGAGAATGGAGGATTGCACTAGAGGGCCACACTTAGGCAATCATGAAGCATAGCTCCAAACTCGAAGGTGGAGGACACATGAGCAGCGCTAGGCAATGACATTCATGGGGCTCCGAAAAAAAAAGGGAGAATGGAGGATTGCACTAGAGGGTCCACACATAGGCAATCATGAAGCATAGCTCCAAACTCTTTGGGGGGAGGGTGCATGAATAGCGCTAGGCAATGACATTCATGGGGCTCCGAAAAAAGTGGACAATGGAGGATTGCACTTGAGGGTCCACACTTAGGCAATCATGAAGCATAGCTCCAAACTTGAAGGTGGAGGACACATGAACAGCGCTAGGCAATGACATTCATGGGGCTCCGAAAAAAGTGGAGAATGGAGGGTTGCACTTGAGGGTCCACACTTAGGCAATCATGAAGCATAGCTCCAAACTCGAAGGTGGAGGACACATGAACAGCGCTAGGCAATGACATTCATGGGTCTCCGAATAAAAGTGGAGAATGGAGGGTTGCACTTGAGGGTCCACACTTAGGCAATCATGAAGCATAGCTCCAAACTCGAAGGTGGAGGACACATGAACAGCGCTAGGCAATGACATTCATGGGTCTCCGAATAAAAGTGGAGAATGGAGAATCGGCGAACAGCGCTAGGCAATGATATTCGCGGGGCTCCAGACTCGAAGGTGGAGAACACATGAATAGCGCTAGGCAATGACATTCATGGGGCTCCAAAAAAAAAGTGGAGAATGGAGAATTGGCGAACAGCGCTAGGCAATGACATTCGCGGGGCTCCAGACTCGAAGGTGGAGGATGCATGAACAGCGCTAGGCAATGACATTCATGGGGCTCCAAAAAAAGTGGAGAATGGACAATTGGCGAACAGCGCTAGGCAATGACATTCGTGGGGCTCCAGACTCGAAGGTGGAGGATGCATGAACAGCGCTAGGCAATGACATTCATTGGGCTCCGAAAAAAGTGGAGAATGGAGAATTGGCAAACAACGCTAGGCAATGACATTCGTGGGGCTCCAGACTCGAAGGTGGAGGACACATGAACAGCGCTAGGCAATGACATTCATGGGGCTCCGAAAAAAGTGGAGAATGGAGAATTGGCGAACAGCGCTAGGCAATGACATTCGCGGGGCTCCAGACTCGAAGGTGGAGAACACATGAACAGCGCTAGGCAATGACATTCATGGGGCTCCGAATAAAAGTGGTTGGTAGGACCGTTCCACCTGGTTTTTCCACCTAAAAGGAAAACATGCTTTTTGCAAAGAAAAATAAATCATTCGCAAGAGCACCATATCTTAGAGAAACAATATACTTGTGCCAAGGGTAATCTTCCTTGTAACCGAGAATGAAGGGCAGGATGTCAACTTTTAGCTTTTAAATGAACATGCAGGGGAAACATCGGGCTAAGCTGAAAATAAATCACTCATAGTGTATAAAACTCACACAGGCAAGTGTTTTATCCTATTCCCAAACCATAACTGCACCATGACTTTATTTTTCACACGACTTCCTATCGAATCAAAGATCAAACGTACGATCACGGACCAATAGGATTTTCTCGAGGGTAGTGTTTTTGGAGAGGAAGCTAGGTGTTTCGGTCTTTTCCTCTTTGTTCAGGTGGGGTGGGATATCGCCAGTCAAGAACGACCTTGAATGGCAATCTGAAGGGAAGAGACACTAAAAATGGGTTTTCCTTTGCCGACAGTCCCTTACCTTGCTGAAAATTTATCTGGTCTAAAGATCTTCCGTTCTCTTTCTTTCATTGATCGAGAATTGCCTATTTTCCCTTTTTACTTCCTTTCGATCTTTGATCGGGAATCCTTCTTTCCTTGCTTTTGTTCTTTTCTTTATTTTCATCTTTTTCTTTTTCTTTCTTTCCATTTCTTCCTTTTCTTTCTTTTCACTTCTCCTTCCCCATCCCTTTGTTTGGGAAATTGGGTTTTAGCATTCTATTCGCTCTCCCTTGAGGAGATTCCGCTGTCCTTTGCTTCGGGGAAGGAATGAGGATTCTTTTTTATAGGCCAAGGTTCAAAAAGTCTAAGGTTGTGTTTCAATGGGGTCTTTTATCGTGGGAACCCAATCTTGATATCTGGGGCGAAACAAATTTGGGTGTCAAGGTGTCGATTTCGGGCCGAACTTCCATATTATTCCATAAGGCACGCGTGACAATGATGATTTGAAAACAACGTGCAAAATTAGTCATGGCTACAGCCAGGTGGGCACTCAAACATCCCGTTTATGGCATTGTGATACTACGGTTGGGAATTTACACAAACAGACCCAATGTTTCCAAATTATGTTCTCCCATCAGTTCAATGAATTCATCCATTCTTATCTCGGTTTATTCCGGAAAATAAACTCTTAGCATCAGTCCCTTGTTTCCAGAAGATACGTTTGCTCTTTACGAATGATTTATACTTCTTAACTATAACATGTCGACCTTCGCGGTTTTTCTTTTTTTTTCCTTTTTGTTTCATTTTTATATATTCACAAAATTATACACCTATGGTCCTCTATGAAGAAATTTTCTTTGTATATCTACACTCTTGTACATAACAAACTCTTTCTGTATATGCATTGGAACTCTCTCTCTCCACGTCACACGGTCAAACCCTATTTACATTCAAAGATCTTTTTCTTTTTTCTCCAACGCACACTTATGGTTCATACAAAAGTTTCTTTATATATACTCATTCACACACACAAGAATCCCTCTACACGTATTTTTTATAAAAACCCTTCTATGCACATTTTCCTTTTTCTTTATATACGCAGACATTTTATTCACTACACTTCCCTCCTTTTTTATCATGATTTTGGTTCATTTTATTTTTATTTTGGACGACGTTCCTAAATGAAAAAAATTCTACGCGATTCTGGAATTTATACAAACACTATTGATAACAACGAAACAAGTACTGACGTAACAACTCAAATGATATGTATGTACAAAACAAAAGTCAGTCAAAACAAAACAAACGTTAGTCCCTCAGTTAAACAAAAGATAGCATACAAATGATAAATGATGGAACATACGAATTTGGGGATCCCACGGTCATGTGGCTCCGCATGCCCCCAGACTCTTGGGTCATGGTAACAAAAGGTGGGGTGGTCGACAAAAGCAGGGCTTTTGCTCCTACGTATCCTTAATTTGTGATGAGGAACTCAGACCTACGTAGTTCTTGCTAACTGTGAGACTAAAAATAGTCTCGGTGTTTTCTTCACCAAAATGCGAACATGCTTTAGTAAAGAGACAAAACTTCTAACTAATCAGAGCAACATATGCTTTTTGGATGAAAAACAATGTGTCTATCGGGGAAGGAGAGTATGCTGATGAAATTTTATCATAACCGTAAATGAGATTTTGGATGTTAGCATTTCGTTTCTAAATGACCATTTAGAGGAAGCACTGGGTTCAACAAAAATAGAAGAAAATCACTCAAAGTGTATCAATCTCACACATGTAAGTGTTTTATCCTAATTTCGAACCATAGATATGTCATGACTTGATTTTGCAAATCATTTCCTATCAAATCAAAGATTACATGCGTGATCATGGATCAATAGGACTTTTTTCGGAAATGGTTTTTAGGTGGGGAATTTTGGCTTTGAGTGTTTTTGCCTCCTCCTTTTTCTGTTTTTGTTTAGTGCGGGGCGAGAAAGTCGCTAGCGCACAGGATTTTGGTTGGCAATCAAAGGGAGAGGACCACTTTAGGTCGTGGTTTCCTTTTTCTTGTTTTTTTTTAGTTTATTTGGTGACAATTCTGTATTGTTCAGATATTGTCTGGTCTAAAGACCTTTCTGCATGTTTCTTCTGTTTTCTTCCGATCCTTGATCGAGAATTTTTCTTTTCTCTTTTTTTGCTTTCTCCCACTCTTTGATTGGGAATTTTCTTTCTTCTTTTTTTTTTTGTCTTCTCCCTTTCTTGGATTCGGAATTTTCCTTCTCTTTGTGTTTTCTTCCGAGGGCAAGGATTGACATTCTCACCTTAGGTCAAGGTTTATGATAAGTTGGGATTTTGGCTCAAGGCTTGTAGAATGGCTGGTCACGATATATGTCAGGGTTTGGCCAGCGGTTCGGGGATAAAGGGGATGTCCTACATTATTTCCATGATACACATGCAACAATGATGATTAGGAAATTTTATGCAAAACTGGTCATGCATGCACCCATGTGGACACTCAAGCAACAAGTTTTTATGGTCATGTGACACTAGGGCTCAGGATTCATTTTCCCTATTTTAAGTCAACCCAATGTTTCCAAAATATGTTCTTTTATCAAATCATGCATTCATCCGAGTCTATTTTGGGCATTCGGAAAATTTTCACAGCATTCACTCTTCAGGTGTGTACACACATTTTTTTCAAAAACTGGTTAAGATCAGTAAAATCTTTCAAAGAAAAGTTGGAAATTATCTCTTTTCACAAGCATGTTGTTTTTTAGCTAGACAACTTTTTTTTATTATTTTTTTATTTTCTATTTTTTTTCTTCCTTCTTATTCTTTTCTTGCTCACTCTCTTTTTGCTTTTTTTTTCATGAGGTATTTTGCTACCTAAACATACGTATATTTTTGTGAGGTATTTTGCTATATACATGCGTGTCCCAGGTATCTTGCTACCTAAACATACATATATATGTTTTGTGAGATATTTTTGCTATATACATGCATATCCAAGGTATCTTGCTACCTAAACATATATATATTTTGTGAAGTATTTTTGCTACATACATGCATATTCAAGGTATCTTTCTACCTAAACATAAATATATATATTTTGTGAAGTATTTTTTTGCTACATACATGCATATCCAAGGTATCTTTCTACCTATATATATATATATATATATATATATATTGTGAGGTATGACTACCTTCCGAGCTTGTGCTTGTTTTATTTAAATTCCTAGGATCATGAGCAACTAGGTGTGTCCTGCTATGACTTGAGAAACAAAGGTGATCAAATAACAAGCAGAGATTTAAAAGGTACTAGGTTGCCTCCTAGTAGCGCTTCTTTAACGTCTTGAGCTGGACGCTTGATGGCTTGTCGGTCACGGACCTAGTACTTTGCTTACCTTTGGCTTTGGACTTGGTCGCCTATTGGTTGGCTGTGGGTCGTAAGCAATGCTCTAACCTTTTTGTTGATGAGCTGAGGTGAACTCTAGAGGTGATGGCGGTGCGTCTGTTGCCCGCTGTCGGCCATCCCCAGACTGTTGTGGTGTTTCGCCCTGCGCCTGCCTGGAGACGCAGTACTTCTTGATGAAAGCTCGATTAGTAGGGGGCCTGATGCCCTTGCTGGAGGTGACAGGTACTCCGTAGAACTGACAGAGACCCGTAATTAGAGCTTGAAAACTCCAAGACCCTGTTGGACTTCTTCAAGTCCACTGGGTGTCTTGCAGGCGCGATCCCTGCAAATAATAGATGAAATCAGAAATCAGTTGAGCGATGTGCATACTTACCTATGATTATGTGACCTTGCCGGGGGGAACGGGCACCCTGTAGGACTACAAAGGCCCGTAACCAGAGCTGGAAACCCTAGTGCCCTGTTGGACTTCTCCGGGTCCACTGGGTGTCTTTGTGGGTGCGATTCCTGCAAACAATAGATGGTATCAGAAATCAGTTGAACCATATGTATACTTACCTATGTCACGATGGCATGACCTCGCTGGGGGAACGGGCACCCTGTAGGACTGACAGAGGCCCGTAACCAGAGCTGGAAACCCCAGGGCCCTGTTGGACTTCTTCGGGCCCACTGGGCGTCTTGTGGGCACGATCCCTACAAACAATAGATGACATCAGAAATCAATTGAACCATATGCATACTTACCTATGTCATGACGGCACAGACCAACCGATACATCTGCAGGGGGAGATTGGCATTGTGGTCGCCGGACAGAATGTTACTAAATAGCAACGCCATCCATATCCATGTAAAAGTGGTCATGTTGGTGCGCATGATCCACACTCGTCTTTTTGCAGCGGCACGGGTGAAATCTTGCCCCGTTATGCATAGTAGATGCGTGATAGCCTCCCTCTCTGGATGTGCTCGCACAGTTGGTCGCCCTCCAATATCAGGGGGTAGCCCAGGAACCGTTGAAAGGAAACCGTGGCCCCCGTAACTGGGAGCGCAAGTCTCGGTTAAGCATCTAAGGGCAAAGGACCTTATATTCTTCTAAGGTGTGGGTATGGAGCACGCTGAAAATGAGGACGCGTAGCCCTCTAAAGGCGAGGGCGTGCAGCCCTCTGCAGGCGAGGATGTGCAGTCCTCTAATGGCGAGGACATATGGTCCTCTAAAGGTGATAGGTACTAGTACCCAAGGGTCCACCTTTATGAGAAAACAAGCGATCGGCCCATCGAGGGGGCCGGTCATCCAACAAGATTGGACACGAGATGTAGGAAATCTATGCAGTTAACATGATATTTAGGGATGCAGACGCATGCAACCTTTGTTGTGAAATTTGGTAACGCTGACCTCACATGAAACAATGCAATGCAATGGAAAGTTGTACAATGTTCATGACATTCTTTCCCTATTTTGTGATTTTGATTTTGATTTAATCTTTTTGGAAAACACGGATTGACTGTCCTTTTGAAAAAGGTGATAATTCATGCAACCTTATCCTATCTTTTGCAAATCTCTCCGGGAACTCCCTCAGAGTGTATGTTCTGTTTGATTTAGTCACTTGACCATTTTGGAGTGACGGGAATGGAGTCGTTTGACGTTTAATCAATCTATTGAAATTCCAGGGCTTGTCTCCCTTTTTTTTCTTGTTTAAAAGCATTGACGGGTGAGAACTTTTGATCTGCCCCTATGTTCACTTGAGGCTCATGCACGATGCCACTCATTGCCCCAGTGTAAGGCTTTGAGGTACCAATTTTATCTTTGGTCATGACCTTGTAGCTGGGAACCTATTGGGTAAAAACTTCTAATCTGCCCCTAGGTTCGCTTGAGGTTTTTGCATGGTACCTTTCATTGCCCCAGTGTAAGGCTTTGAGGTACCAATTGTTGTCTTTCGTCATGACCTTATAGCTGGGAACCTATCGGGAGAGAACTTCTAATCTGCCCCTAGGTTCGTTTGAGGTTTATGCATGGTGCCTTTCATTGCCCCTGTGTAGGGCTTAGAGGTACCAATTGTTGTCTTGTTTTCACAACCTCGTTGTGAGGAAGAATGAAAGAAGCAATTGATTCTTGCAAAAAGAATTTTCCAAGGACGAGAAATAGTTGAAGGATTTTTCAGTTGATGGATTTAAGTCAAATGACTCCTATGTAGAAGCAAGATGTTTTGATGTCTTGATGATGCTAAAGGATCAAGTGCTTCTAAGTTTTATTCAAGACAAGAATCCAAGAAAATCAAGATATATGATCAAGTTGATTTCTAGAATCTTTAGGAAGAAGTTTCCAAATTGAAAAAACAAAAGGTTTGACCAAAGAATTCTATCATTTCAAATTGAGATTTGCTCTCTGGTAATCGATTACCAGCAGCTAAAAAATGTTTATAACAGTCACTAGAAATTTGAATTCAAAATTTATAACATGTAATTGATTACACATCGATGGTAATTGATTACCAGCAGTTTATTGAATGTTTTAATTCAAATTTTTAAAACCTGTAATCGATTACACAAGTCTTGTAATTGATTACGAGAGGGGATTTTCAGAATATAATTCCCAAGAGTCACATCTATTCAAATGGTTTATGAATGACCATCAAAGGTCTATTTATATGTGACTTGGAAACACGAATTTAAAGAGAGTTTTCATTGCCCAAAAAGTTTTATCCTCTCAAAAGATTACGAGTTTTTCTGAACTGAAATGTCTTATCCTCTCAAAAAGATTCCTTGGTCAACCACTTGTATATTCAATAAGGAATTTTGATTGATCTTCATTGTACAATCTATCTCTTTTAAGAGAGATCTCTTCTTCTCTTCTTCTTATTTCTGAAAAGGGATTAAGAGACCATGGGTCTCTTGTTGTAGAGGATTCCTGAACACAAGGGAAGGGTTGTCCCTGTGTGGTTCAGACTTTGTAAAAAGAGTTTTACAAAGAGAATGGAAAATCTCAAGTGGGTTGCTTGAGGACTGGACGTAGGCACGGGAAGTGGCCGAACCAGTATAAATCAAGTTTGCATTCCTCTTTTCCCTTAAACTTCTTTTATTTATTGCTATTTATCTTTTGCTTTAAAGAAGTTTATTTTGAATTGTCTTTTGAGTAATTCATGTTTAAGGGTGCATTGTTAATCCAAAAAGAGAGAGTGAAAGTTTAATTGGGGAATAATCTTCGTATCTTAATTCAACCCCCCTTTTTTTTCTTAAGGTAACTGAGGCCATTTATCCAACATCCTATTCTTGATAACTCACTTCTCTCTAAAAAGACAAACTTTCTGGAATGATAAAATGAGGTCACATGAACGTCTTGAAAACACAGTCAATCAAATGCTTTTTTTTTTCTTTTTCTTTTTGAACCCTCTTTTTTTATTTTGGAACTTATTTGTTTTGAACTTTAATCGTTGTTTTACGGCACCCCCACCAACGTGTAAGACGAGTAATCTATGATTGAACGGTCTTGGAAGTCCAAACTCAGGAGCACAGGTCGCTTGAGCAAACTGACCAATGGCTTGCACTTGAAAATTCTGATGAGTCATTAGAGACATCTAACAACAGCTTTCAAAATTGCCCCATGTGTGGCATCTCTTGTCAATGTCAGGATTTACACGTGATTCTCCTCAAATTTCAGCCAGCCCGCATCAATTAGACTTTGCACCTTACGCTTCAGGCCCCTACAATGCTCAATGGAATGCCACGGGGCTTCTCCATGACAAGCACACGTTGCGTTTGAGTCGTATTCTTGGAGAAATGGAGGTTGATGAACCTCGGCTAGGGTTATGGCTACCATTGCATTATCGAGTGGATATGGGAGCAAGTCAGTATAGGACACCGGAATTTGGGTGAATCCTACAGGTTTTTTTTCACTACAAAACTCATTTCTTGGCGGGTGTTTTGGTTTGTGCTAAAGGTGGTGTTTAGCATTGGTAGGTGGGTTTTGTGGTTTGATTTAGGGATGGCCTTTATGGATAACTGGGTGGTGGGAAAGGAGATGGGTTGTTATTGGTTGAGTAATGACATTGTTGGGTTGGTGGGAAACTTGGCCATATAGGAATGGCAACCACAACATGGGTTTCTCCCTCATTCTCATCCTCTTCATTTGCCCTAGTTTTTATCAAAGCAGGATGACCAAATTTGCCTCTTTTCATACCCACTTTGATCCTTCCGCTGGCGAAGTCCAAATCCGCAAAGCTTGAAGGTGTGTAACCCACCATTTTCCATAGTAGAACACTGGTAACGTGTCTACTATCATTGTCATCATTTTTTCGTCATTGAGGTGCCACTTGAGCTGCCAGGTTCTCCACCTTTGGGCGTATTCTTTGAAAGATCCGTGCCCCCTTTTTTGCACATGTTTTGTAGTTGCGTCCTATCCGAAGCCATTATACTGACACTGCCTAACGAAGGCAACCATTAGGTCCTCCCAGGAATGGACTCGGGAAGGCTCCAAGTTAGTGTACCAGGTAACAACTACCCCAGTAAGACTTTCTTGGAAGGAATGTATCAAAAATTCCTCATCTTTTACGTATGCCCCCATCTTCCGACAATACATCTTTAGATGGTTCTTGGGGCAAGTAGTCCCCTTGTACTTGTCAAAGTCCAGCACCTTGAACTTGGGAGGGGTGATGATATTGGGTACTAGGAACAACTCTTCTAGGTTAGCAAAGGCATAATCTTCACCTCCTTCAATGGCCCTGAGCCTTTCCTTTAGATGATCCAACTTTCCCATTTCTGCCATAGCATGAGGGTTTTTACTTGTTTGTGGAATGCAAGAGGTGTAGTTGTGGGTGATACTGAGGGCCTTCCAAAGGGTTTTGTAGGGGTATACCACCAACTGCTTGCCCTTCCGTGGCATATCCGAGGCAAGGCTCGAAGTCGGCTAGATTGTGGTGGGGAATTTCATGTGTCTCCCCCCCGGTTTAACAGACATGTGCATGATCAGTTTGGGGTTGTTGGCTCCCAATGGGTATAGGAGTGGAGTTATTGACATTCTTATTGGGAGTGTACGCCACATTGGGTGGCGTATAGTTGAGAGGCAAGCCATATGGTGAGAAGGCGTGCTCGTTTTGAATTTGCACATCATGGGGGCCGCCCGTACTTCCCAAATCTTTGCCTACCATATCTGAGGTTGGATGATTCATTTGGTTGATGCCGGATGGGGACGTCGGGTTCACCTTAGCAACAACGCTGGTAGCGGCAATTGCAACTGCATTGGCTTCCATTATCTTATTCACGCTAATCATGGCCTCCATCATTGCGGCCATTTTCTCTTTCATGGCCTCCATGTCGGCCTTCACCTTCTCTTGCACCTCCTCTGCTTTACCCATTACTCTAGCTCCGTACGGGTTTGGTAAGGGCATCGTAAAACATGTTTTTTTTTTATAACAATGATTAAGTTCTTTTTTTTATTTTATTTTTCAAGGAAAGAATGTAATGAGCAATGCAACCAATAAAAAGTATGGATGTACGCGAATGATGCATAGTTGAAGTATTGCGAATTTTTACGCAGGACATGGGGTTGAATCAATTTAGATTTTCAACATGGTCCATGACATCTTTGTCAAGGTGAAGCTGGAAGTAACAAGGATATCAACAATCCTAAACGTGTTTGGCAGTAGACGAAGCAATGATGTAACACGATCCATCTTTAGCCCCAATTTTTGCAAGATGGTTACTTCCATGCTTCAACTTGACTCGATGAACCTTTTCGTAAAAGCGCGAGCTTGGTTCAACCCCATAACCCAGGGAATGGCAATTTTGATTGCCAATACTTCAACAACATTTCATAGGGATGAAAGACTCGAGAATACGCATGCTATGAATGGAAAATGTAATTATGAGATTGAGATGCCCGAAGAGACATCCTTAACCACGCATTAGGTACCATGCTCAATCATTTTGTTTTGTTGTTTGTGTTGTTTTTTTTTTTTAGAAATGGGTTTATGATCCCAACATGGTTGGCTCATGGTACCTAACACATGCAACTAAGAATGCATCATGAATTTTCATGCTTCCCTTTTTTGTTTTTGTTTTGTAGAGGAAAATACAAGGATCATGTATGAGCAAACATGTAGAACAAAAAGTATGTTGAACGCATATGCATGATGATGCAATGACTCATGCAAAATGGGAATGTGATAACGGACAAATGCAGGAATGATATGTTCATTATGATGCTGAAGAGATGTTTATGCGGTGCATGATATGAATGCATTTACGGACACGAGAGCCCGGAAAATTATCTCTCCTTATTGCGTATTTGGGGGGCGCAGTGCCCCATGTGTGCAGTTAAGAAGACAATATGGATCTTCTGGCTTCCCATGACAAAAGACGAGACCCACATACAACGCATGTGTGACGGTATGATGCAGATGTGCATGCATGAAACGGAAAGAAAACAACACAAAGGGATAATTCACACATACGAGACTGCAGAGATCCAACTTTAATGCTACGTTTTTGGGCATGATGGCGCCTCAACGTAGTATTAAAAAGGTTACGTATTACTCTAAAGAAACCAAACATCACTAGCAAAACTATAAACTAGTGCTATTTACCAAAAAATGCATGAGAACGAATGGCACGGAGCGTGTTTGCTCTTTGCCCCTATTTGGGAACCTATAGGACAATATCTAGGGGTCTCTAATAACTACTCCCCAATAATTCATAACTCACACAGCTGTTTTCTAGAGGTATCATTACTCAAGATAATAATATTGTGGCGGTATGGAATACCAGCGACAACACATTATAAAGAGAGAAAGCTCTAGACGAGGTTTCACTATTATCAAGCAAGTCGGAGACCTAGCATGATAATAGATTCACCTCCACTCCTTAAATTCCCATGAACCCGGGTATAGGGCCCCTTTTTTACTCAAACCCGTGGGTGCTTAGAATGCAGTGTAAAGAATGCGAAATAGACAACAGTTATTTACATTTTACACAGTTCAACAAATGTACACACGAAGTTTCACAAATCCATAATTCCTTAAAATAGGCCTAACTCACAAAAAGGTCCACAGTGGAGTCGCCAACTGTTGCAACGTGCCCTTTTGCGGGCAAGCGAAGGCGAGGGTCACCGGTGCGCTTTCCAAAGGAGGAAAGATGCGCGGAGTCGCCACCAACGTTTATTTGTGGGAAACGTCGGAAAAACTGAAGGAAACCAGTCGAAATGAAAATTCTAAGTTCGGGAGTTGTATTTACGTTTGAGGAAGGTATTAGCACCTCTTACGTTTGTCTCAAAGGACAACAGCCTATTTTTCAGAATTGTGGAAATTGTGTTATCTTAACTTTTAGTTCTTTTTATTTTTTGAGGTCGACAAAAGCGGGGCTCTTGCTCCTACGTACCCTCCATCGAAGAGGAAATCAGACCTACGTAGTTCTTTTTATGCGTGAATCAAGTGATTCTTTTTACTTGAAAGGTGATCATTTTAAGGCGTTGGACCTTAAAAATGACCCATTTTACTTGGTAAGAAACTGAAATGATAAACTTCCAAATCCCTTTTTAGTGATTTTTTTGTGGACGAGTTTGACTTGGCGAATTGATTTTAGTCTTAGTTTCACTTTAGTTATTAGTCAATTCAATTAAGAATGAGAAATCCCAAAGAGAAAACGTCCGATTGATTTTTTTTTTGTTTTTACTAAAAGATATTTTTTTATTATTAAATTATTATTTTACCTCTTTTTGGTTTAACCGTGGTTACAACGTGAACGATCGGTTAGATTTTGTTTTAACAGTGATTAAACGAGATTACAACACAAATGATCGGTTGAAATTCATTTTATCATTTATTAGGCGAGAAAACGGCTTAAATAAACGGTTAAAGCACGTTAAAAACGGAAGAAAAGAAAACTGAAAGTAAACGAAATTAAAGTGAAAGTACACAAAACAAGAAATGAATTGAAAGTCTCGGATTCAAAAACTTACCCGTTGAAGAATGAAGAACGAACGAAGAACGGATGAAGAACGGTGAAGAACGATGAAGAATTTCCACATAATCGCTTACGGAAGCATTACGGAAGCACTTCGACTCGATTTTTCTTCACGAAAACGTGTTTTTTGCCCAAAATAGCCGAAATGCATAGCCAAAGGGGTCTTGAACATTTTGAAACAGCTCCCCTCTCCCCTATTTATAGAAAAAAAGGGAGGTGTTTGCTGCCCAGAGACTTAATGAAGAAGATTTCTAAGCACACCCGAATTACTAAGTTCACCCCCCTTTTCGTATTTTACGGAAAAGTTACGGAAGCCTTACGGAAGTGTTTTCGAACTTGATTTTCATCTTTTTCTCTTCCCTTTCACCAATGTTAAGTGGAATATGCTTACCCAAGGTTTTCAGAAATTTTACGGAAGTATTACGGAAGCCGCGGAAGCCCCGGAAACCATTTTTCAAAAACGTGGAGGAGCTTGCCGCCCAGTTGCTTCCTCCTTAAGCAACCCAACTTCCAAAATGTTCCGGAAGGGCCTAGATTTGAATTGCTATTTACACCCCTATCTTGATAAGTTCACCCCCCCCCTTTATCTTTTTTTTTGAGATTCTTTTTTCGTAACGTTACGAAACTTTACGAATTTCGTAACGATACTTATTTTCCTTCCGCCAGGTTACGAATCCATACGGATTATGTATTTACTCTTTTTTAGCTTTCGAAGAAGTTACAAAAACTCACGGATTACGAAAAAACACCTCCTTTCGATTTCCGTCACATTACGAAATTTTCACGGATCGCGTAAGTCTGCTTCCTTTTGATTTTCAGCACGTCCCGGGACTTCACATATTATGCAACAAAGGGTGCCAAGTATCTCGAAGCGGCCAATCAAAGGTTGTATATCATCAAATAATAATTCCCGGACGAAATTAGGGTATGACACACATCATGGCGTTCACCCAAAATATCCATAACAAGAAGCTTAATTAATATGTTGATGTTGTCTTTCAATTTGCATAATCAACAGTGTTGCTTCTACTCAACCCAGATGTTATGATTTGCTTAAGTATAAGTAGATCACTAAAGAAGGGGGGGAGGGGGGGGGGGGGGGGAAGGTCCTAGGCTCCTAGCATTTTATTTTCTAGGAAATAACAAAGAAGAAAATGTTATTTTCAAGTACTAAAGATGATACAGTGTAAGCTGGCTTTTTGCCACTACTTGCTTTTTGCCACTATCTATTTGGCAACTGCATAGAGTGTTGTGTGTCTTGTTTTGTGTGTGTTGTTATTAAGAAGTCAGTATGGCAAATAATCAATTTCTTTGGAATAGTAAGTCTCTTTCCAATCCTGAATGAGAATTGAGAACACATTTTCAGTCACTTTGAAGTTTCTTGTTATATATGAAAACTGGGAACTGATAGCTGCGTGATTAAGAAATTTGTATAATTATGCTTAGCAAATTTGCTTCTGAAATGTTTTATCATGAAACTTCTAATAACTAATGCAGCTACTTTGTAATTGTAATTTTAATGAAAATAATTTTCGTGTTGAACAGTTAAGATGCTCAGCTCAGATTAACTAGTCTATTAATTTACCTATATATATATATATATATTGTATGCCTTGGCCGATATCATATATTTTGCAGTGACGCTCCTCATTTCGTTTTAGTGTCCACTGTAGTTGAATACTTGATGAGGTTGTTTTTATTAATAATGGCTTGGGCTGCTTGGCTATATATATTTATCGTTCCGTAATAGTTTTGAAGATATGTTATTTTCTATATCCTCTTTATCCTTCTTATTAGTTTATTCTTTTTCTCCAGGAAATTAAAGTTCTTAGCAATCTAAAACATTCAAACATCGTACAGTATTTTGGCAGTGAAATAGTAAGCAATCTCCTACTTCATAATTAGCTACTCAAGATTAATAATCATTATTCTGTAACAGCATTAAAACCTTAACATATGTGCTTGCAGGTTGAGGACCGTTTTTATATTTATCTGGAATATGTTCATCCTGGTTCAATTAATAAATATGTCCGTGATCATTGTGGTGCCCTAATAGAATCTGTCATTCGGAATTTCACTCGCCATATTCTCTCAGGGTTGGCTTATTTACATAGCAAAAAAACAATTCATAGGTACATTCACAAGCTTGAAGTGCTTTATAGTAACTTGAACTCAAAACCTTTAGAATGATACATATGCAACTACTTCATTTTTGTTGGAAAAATGATTATGTTTTCTAGAATTTTTAATTCATTTTAGATTTGGAACATTTTGTTATATGTTTAATTCATTATTGGATCCTGTGATTGTACCAATTTGGTTTACATGTGAATTATTGTGAACTGAGCTTTGTTGCTGTAACAATGTCATAATAGCTTTATATTGTTGAGAAGTCAATCTCATTTCAGCATTATGTGTATCTTGACTTTATTCTAGAACAACACTATCTCCTTCTTCCATCGACACATTCATGTTGTTGATGCTTGGGCCTTGAGGCTTATAGAGCTTATGTCTAGGAGGGTAACCATGTCTAGCAATGCTTTGAGAGTGAGGGTCTGCCCTTGGTCAGATTCTAATCATTCTATAAGGTTAGGCCCAGTGATGTAGGTCTAAAACAGGCATTTATAGAAAGGCTAAATCTTTTTGGCATATATTTTTAAAAGGAAATCATAGGAATTGTTTTTTGTGAGATTGAAAATGTAAGCTATAATTTGTCTTTGGATTATATAAAATTCAAATTCGAAGATGGAAAGCTCATCAAATTGAGAGTCACACTCATGTTACTAAGGGAGGAGAAAAGTAATTTCAATGTTTTTTTCTTCACTTACCTTGTTACTATTGCTATGCTGTTTGTTCACTTCATTTGTTATATGCTACTAAAGTCTAGTATTTGGTAAAATATATCTTCTTTTGATGCAAGAATAAGTTAACAGCGCAAGCTGCAATTAACCTGTGTCTGACTAATTTTCTTCTTTTCTTTTGGCATAAACACCCTTAGACAAATGTTGTAGTAAATTTTGAGGAATTTTCCAACCTTTCCATATGCCTTACATTTTGCAAGACATTCTACAATAAAAAGCTAGTAGTATCCAAAAATTTTGCTTTGAAGTAATATACATTATCATTTTCATTTTCATTTGGAAAATACAACAATGCTCTTTATTTGGTTGTGAATTCATACAAGCATACATTGTCAAACCTAACCTATTGGAACATGGAAAACCTCTAGAGAAAATTGGCACTATGACAGTTATAGATAGCATTGCTCCAAACTTACCATTCACAATGATATGCCCTCAGGAGCTTGACTAGAAAGAAAGACATGGCCAAAATTATTAAGTTCACCCGGAGCAGCAGGGTCTACATAGTAAATCTATCCATGGTTATATACTATGAGCATGAATTACTAAAATGTAAATAATAGACCTAAAGAACAAAAGTTACTAAAATGTAAGTTAGCTTCATGTCTAAGCTTCATTTCATCTAACCTAGGTCTGTGTTGTTTCGGTTAACCCTAGGTACATTTCATGGTGACCTGATCGAGGTACGAGAAAAGCTTAAAGTCTCCACACCATTGTTTTAGATCTCACTGCCATTGTCACTATTTGGGTTCGAGGTAAGCTTGGTCTCTTTTTCATTTCTAGCTTAGTTAGGAAACATCTTCAAGTTTGCCTCTGTTAAGAGTTTGATTTTTCTAGGAATCTATTAGTACTTTGGTTTGTTGCAACCCAACCTAAATATATGAACATGTTTTGATCGACTAGTTATGATGCTTCTTTCCTTTTTCTTTCAACTTTGTATACATATGATGGTCTAAGCTTAACTATAAAAGACCATGGATGACACTGTTAAAGACCATTTGAAATTTCCTGCTCATGAAATCACTAAAATCTTTAAAGCCATTTCATGCATATACTTGGGGGAAAGTCTCTTTGATAAATCTGGCATAAATTAAAAAAAAATTGAAAGAAAAGGGTAGTTCCCAATGCAATGGTCCAATGAATTTTTCTTTTCAAAATACAAATGGGCAAAGATGCCCCAGTGAGTTAGCCTAGGCAAAGTTCAGTCCCCACCACAAGGCCCTTCATTTCCCTCTAAAAATTTCTTTTTCACTAACAAAATAATGAATTGCCTTCCAGTTCAATCACCTAAATTGTGGGGTCAGTAAGTGCTTGCAACAACTACCTTTGCTTTGTTGAATTGATTTTTTTTAACCTTGGTTTGGTGCTGTGAGAGGTACACTTGACACTGTAAAACAGTTTTACCAATCCTAAACCCTGGAACTACTGTGAAAGCAACTTGTGGATCTGATTCCACTTTTGAATAGAGGAAGATTTCATCAATCACACTTTCCATGTACACATTAGAGAATTTGCACCCTTTCCCTGGGGAAGCAATGCCTTCCAAGGTTATTTTGATGATATCAAAGAATCAAGAGTTAAGCAAAGTTTTCAAACAAAGATTCAAGAATCAAGTTTCAAGTTTCAAGATTCAAGATTCAAGAATCAAGTTTCAAGAATCAAGAATCAAGAAGAATCAAGATCAAGATTCAAGACTCAAGATTCAAGAATCAAGAGAAGACTCAATCAAGATAAGTATTAAAAAGTTTTTCAAAACATTGAGTAGCACAAGAAGTTTTCACAAAATCATTACCAAAGAGTTTTACTCTCTGATAATCGATTACCAGATTATAGTAATCGATTACTAGTGGTTTTAAAACGTTAAGATTTTCAAAATTCAAAATGAAGAGTCACATCTATTGATGTGTAATCGATTACACCTTTACGGTAATCGATTACCAGTGACTGTTTTCGAAAAATTCATTTCCAAAAGTCACATTTCTTCAAGTGACTTGTTTCTGAAGTTTCTTTCAAAAGTCATATCTTTTTAAGTGATTAGTTTTAAAGGAATTGCCAAGAGTTACAAGTTTTGACTTGAGTCATTAAGAAACTATAAATATGTGACCTTGGCATGAAACATTAATTAATTATCTCAATCATTTCTTTCAATATTTTCTTTCATCTCTTTCAACAGCTTTTCTGTTTCATCTTCTCTTCATCTTTCTAAAAGTTTTTGTTCAAAACTTTCTCTTCCAAGAAAAGTTCTTTGTTCAAAAACTTGTGCTATTCACCTTTTTCATTCCCTTCTCCCTTTTCCAAAAAGAATTCGCCAAGGACTAACCGCCTGAATTCTTTTATGTCTCCCTTCTCCCTTGTCTAAGAATTCAAAACGACTCAGTCTGAGAATTCTTTTGATTCTTCCCATTCCCTTATACAAAAGTGTTCAAAGGACTAACCGCCTGAGAATTCTTTTGTATCCCCATTCACAAAGTATCAAAGGTTTAACTGCCTGAGATCTTTGTCTTAACACATTGGAGGGTACATCCTTTGTGGTACAAGTAGAGGGTACATCTACTTGGGTTTGACTGAGAACAAGAGAGGGTACATCTCTTGTGGATCAGTTCTAGTGGAGGGTACATCCACTAGGTTCAAAGATAACAAGGGAGGGTACATCCCTTGTGGATCTTTGCTTGTAAAAGGAATTTTACAAGGTTGAAAGAAATCTCAAGGACCATAGGTCACTTGGGGATTGGATGTAGGCACGGGTTGTTGCCGAACCAGTATAAAAACTCTTGTGTGTTTGTCTCCTTTTTCCCTACTCTTTTAATTTCCGCTGTGCATTTAATTTCCGCTTTTACTTTCTGTAAGTTTCTCTTCTACTCCTTATTCTTTTAACAACATAAGTAAAAGCCTTAGAAGAGTAAATTTTTTAATTAGTAAAGGTTTAGGAATAATTAGTTCAACCCCTCTTCTTAATTATTCTGAGGCCACTCGATCCAACATTTCCCACTTGGAAGATTGAAGCCTAAGGCTCATAGGAGAAGGCCAAGTAGTGTAGAAGCCTCACCCTCTTGTGGCTAGGACTTAATCTTGTTATGTGAAGATTATCAAGAATGGATAGTTGGCCACTTTGATTCAATCTATTCTCGATTGCCTTGTTCTGCCTATTAGCTTCCTCCAACTTCTCCCTAAGAAAAATTATCTCAAAATCCTTGAGCCTCACCTGTGACTCCAACTTCTTCCCCATGATCTTGTAGATTTTGATCACACCCTACAATTCCTTGGATTTGGCCTCAAGTATTGCAGTCTTGGGTGAAGGATCAAATTGTTTCTTCAAGCAACATTGCTTTAGCTCAGATAAGTTCTTCAACTCAGACACTAGCAATTGATCAGCGACTTCAATCCCATCAGTTCAAAAGGTGATTGAGCATATTGTAACTCAGCATATGCAGCTTTAACAGTTGAAATGTTAGCAAAAACCTTTGCCAAAAAAGCTTCATTAGCCTCTGTCTCTTAAAGGTCTTCATCACCATCTTCATTGAATGACTCAAACCAATTCAGTGTAGTCTTACTCTTATCAATGTTCCCTTCATCCTTCAGATTTGCATCAGATATAATCTCAACCATTGCGATTATCAGTATTAGTATAAAGTACACTCCATTCACTTTAGAGAGTCAAATCCAACGATAAAAAGTAAAAACCCAGTTTCTCACTACCCAACATACACTGTGTCCATATAATTACTAGGTAAAATGCTTAAATCTTAAATAACATTCAAAACACCCCATTGTTATAATGATCTCATACAAACTAAATCAAACCCCAGATTCCACACTAGGGAAAGAAACAGCAAGCAACCACTTAAGATCCACGACATTATCAAACACCAAAACCAAACAAGGGAAAAACCAATGACATCACATTTGTTCCTCCAAACCAACCACCAGTAGTAGATGCTGATTACACTCCCCCACAACCATCCAAGATTCCCTTGTGCCTAAACTAAACCCCGAATCAATCCACCTCAAAAAACCTCTACAGATCCACCTACTACTAATCTCATAATTTTTCCATCAACCAAAAATTAATGAATAAATATTTAAATAAGACTAGTGGTTGAAGGAGAAAAGAGGAACACCATGATTTAAAAAGAAAAACTAAAAACACCAAAAGCAAAATCAATATTTCTCACATCTTAAAGACACTCCAAATCAATATTGGATTCTTGCTTTCATATTAATATATTTATTACTTTAAGTTGACTGATTGTCACACATTGATATTAGTTTTTCAATTAATAATTGATGTAGGTGGTGATTGAGTTATTTATTGGATTCTTGCTTTCATATTAATATTTTTATTACTTGTTCTCTGCCATTAATGACAATTGATATATCTATACAAATTGTGTTCATGATGAGTGAACCTTAGATTCCCGTTTGAGACTAAATGCAATGATTCTTGCGGACAATTTGCATTAATCATTGTATTCAATCTTGAATTATCCGTTTGGACAGTTTGGGGAGATTGATATTTTTATGGTAGATTCATGCGTTAAGGTTAACATTATTTTGTTGAATTTGATGAAATTTCGGTACAATGCATTTCTAGTTGTTCTCTGAGTGCATACTTGATTATCAGGAAATCAATTTCACTGATTTCATGTCGTGTACTTGGAAACCAATGCGAAATGCTGTCAAAATTTTGTCAAATTTAACAAAATAGAATTAACCCTGACGTATGAAGCTACCATAAAATACGGTCTTCCTGAATGGGATAGGGCCACACCTATAATATAAAAGTGAGATTTTCATGCATCGAATAACTTTGTGAGTATCACAGAGTTATTCCTTAGATGGATCGAAGTTGGATGAATGAAAGTCGCATCAGCCCAGAATATGAGGAAGGCGTCAAGCGGTTCTTACAATTTTCTTCAGAAAGAGGTCGACCGGATGAAGATGGAAAATATTATTGTCCTTGCATCAATTGTTTGAACAGAAGACGACAAATGCTGGACGACATATGGGAGCATATGTTGTGTGATGGAATTAAGAGGAATTATACAACGTGGATATGGCATGGTGAAATGACAGACATGTAGAGTGGGCCCTAATCCGAACCGTTTGATGTAGAAATGGGAGATCGCTTGGAGGATATGATTCGTGACCTTGGACAAGAGTCTTTTCAGCAAGCACATGCCCCTGTGTATAAAGGATTGCATAGTGACTCAAAGAAGCCTTTGTATCTGGGGTGCAAGAATTCCTTGATGCTATTAACGGCGGTGTTAAGTCTGGTTAATGTCAAGGCCAAATATGGGTGGAGTCACAAAAGCTTTACTTCACTGCTTCAAGTAGTGCACGATCTGCTTCCAGAGGAAAACACGTTGCCTAAAAGCTATTATCAGGCCAAGAAGATACTGTGTCCGATGGGTATGGAGTATCAGAAGATTCATGCTTGCCCTAATGATTGCATACTGTACAACCATGAATTTGAAGAAATGTCCAAATAACCTAGGTGTGGGGTGTCACAGTACAAGGTGAAGGATGATGAGGACTGCAGTTCTGATGAAAACTCAAAGAAGGGCCTTCCAGCGAAGGTTTTGTGGTATCTTCCCATCATTCCAAGGTTTAAGCGTCTTTTTGATAATGAGGACAACGCAAAAGGCCTTACCTGGCATGCAAATGGGAGAAACTCTGATGGAATGATCCGTTATTCGGCTGATTGCTCCTAGTGGAAGAAGATTACTGGTTTGTATCCGAATTTCGGCAAAGAGGCAAAAAATCTTAGGCTTGGACTAGCCAGTGATGGAATGAATCCATATGGAATTTTAAGTACTCAACACAGTTCACGGCCAGTTCTACTAGTAATTTACAATTTGCCTCCTTGGTTGTGCATGAAGCGAAAATACATGATGTTGTCTATGATGATATCAGGCCCAAGACAGCCAGAAAATGACATTGATGTTTATCTAAGTCCGTTGATTGAAGACCTGAGAAAGTTGTGGTACAAAGGGGGTTTTAGTGTTTGATGGGTTTCGCAAGGAGACTTTTGAAATGCATGCAATGCTTTTTTGTACCATTAATGGCTTTCTAGCATATGGGAACCTGACTGGTTACAGTGTTAAGGGTCATCATGCGTGCCCCATCTGTGAAGAAGACGCAAGCTACATACAACTGAAACATGGTAGAAAAATAATGTACACTAGGCATCGCCGTTTTCTAAAACCTCATCACCCTTACAAACGATTGAAAAAAGCTTTTAATGGAAGTCAAGAGCATGAAACTGCATCGATACCGTTGACTGCTGAGCAGGTCTTCCAACGGGTTCAATACCTGAATATTGTATTTGGAAAGACCCAAAAGAAGGATAAAAGTAAGACTTGCATATGGAAGAAGAGATCCATTTTCTTTGATCTTCCGTACTGGTCTGATTTATATGTTAGACATTGTATTGATGTTATGCATTTGGAGAAAAATGAATGTGACAGTGTCATTGGGACATTCCTTAACATTCAAGGCAAGACGAAAAATGGTCTAAATACTCATTAAGATCTAGCTGACATGGGTATACGATCGCAGTTGCATCTAAGGTCTGATGAGAAAAAAATATGGTTGCCTCCAGCTTGTCATACTTTGTCTAGAAAGGAGAAGATAAGTTTATGTTAGTGTCTGCGTCGGGTCAAAGTCCCATAAGGATACTCTTCAAATATTAAGAGCCTTGTGCAATTGAAGGAGCTTAAGCTGGTAGGGTTAAAGTCTGACAATTGTCACGTGTTGATGCAACAGTTGTTAGTCGTGGCCATGCAAGACATTTTGCCTAACAAAGTCAGGTTAGCCATAACTCACCTGTGCTTTTTCTTCCATGCCATATGTAGCAAAGTCCTTGATCCTGTCAAGTTTGATGACCTGGAAAATGAGGTCGCAATTATACTGTGCCAGTTGGAGATGTATTTTCCTCTTGCTTTCTATGACATCATGATTCATTTAATTGTTCATCTGGTTAGAGAAATCAAATGTTGTGGTCCTATTTATTTGCGGTGGATGTACCCGGTTGAGCGGTACATGAAGATCTTAAAAGGGTATACGAAGAATCTACATCGTCCAGAAGCATTTATTGTTGAAAGGTACATTGTAGAAGAAGCCATTGAATTTTGTTCAGACTACATGGAAAAGGCTAAACCTGTTGGCCTTCCTAAGTCTTGCCATGATGACAGAGTGGGCGGTAAGGGTTCAAAAGGACTGCATGTTATCACTCCAAGTGTAGAAGATTTGTTACAAGCTCACTTGTATGTGTTGAACAATAGTAATGAAGTTTTGACATACATACTTCAGCATGAAGCTTTAGTCAAACAAAATAATCCAAAAATGTCAAAGAACTGGGTGTTGAAAAAGCATAACAAGACTTTCTCTGATTGGTTTAGAGATAGATTCTTTGCTGATGAAAATGCTTCAGAAACATTAAGAAAGTTAGCATATGGGCCTAAAAGAAATGTTATAACTTGGCAAGGATATGACATAAACAAGTATTCCTTTTACACTAAAGCACAAGACAACAAAAGTACAATGCAAAACAGTAGGGTCACCCTAAGGGCTGAATCTCAACACTTCGCAAGTGTGCATGATGACAATCCCTGTGTAGCTTCCATCCCTTACTTTGGGTTCATTGATGAAATTTGGGAGCTTAACTATTTCAAATTTATTGTATGTGTTTTCAAATGTAAATGGGTTGACAGCAACACCAGTGTGCGAACCAATGATGTAGGATTTACATTGGTAGATCTAAAGAAACTAGGTTACCACAATGACTTTTTCATCATGGCAGAACCAACTAAACAAGTATTTTATGTGCAAGACCCTTGTGATGAAAGGTGGTGCATGGTTCTACATGGGAAACCAATTGGTGTTAATGTAGAAGATGATGATTCATACATGGACACTTATGTTAGTCCTTTGTCCACACAAATCACTCCTAATGTCACCAGAGAAGAAGAAGCTGACGACGTTCATGCTAATCGTAATGATCATGATGAAGGAGAATTAATTAACATCATCTAATGTAATTTTCTAATTGTGTATTTCATTTTAGTAAATTGATTTACATAACTTATATTGTGGTTTTTGATAATGTTAACTAAATCAAGTTTTTCTCTTTATAGGACCATGGCTACTCCACCTGCCTCGCCTCCTCTTCCTTCTCCCTCTCCTTCTCCTCCTCCTCCTGTAGTAGCATTAGTGTCTCTGTCCACCCAGAAGCGGACACGCAAAGCGACATGGCTACGATCCTTGGCCACTAGACCACCTGTGGCAGAGAGACTAGTGGTGAACGTCGATCCTGCGACCGACAAGGCCGACGGTCCCCAAAATAAGAAATTAAGAACATATTTGGGGATTGTCGCTCGTGATAAGGTCGACATCACATACGACACCTGGAAGGAAGTCCCTACTACTCAGAAGGATTTGATATGGGAGGATATTCAGGTATTTTAGTTTTCTTCTTTGATTTTCTTTAGTAGCCAAAATTTATAATTTACTAACAATAAAACCTAATTTATTATTTGTTAGGCGGAATTTGAAATCCCTGAAGCTTCTAACAGTAGGACAAAGAAGAAAGTTCTTCAGACTATGGGCGAGCGGCGGAGGCAGTTTAAATCCGATTTGACCAGGAAATGGGCACTTGCAGCCAACAAGGATGGTGTGGACGACACTGTCTGTGAAAAATACGGCATCAGCAAGGAGAAATGGGCCCATTTTTGTCAAACCCGAAAAGATCCCTCGTGGGAGGTATGTAATTTGTAATTTGAATTGTTTTCCACTAAAAATTCAGTTCTTATAATAGATTGTAGTATTCTTTTGTTCATTAATGTTTGATTTTTGCAGGATGTGTGGAAAAAAGCACAAGCCATCCAAAAGCAAAACACCGCCCCCACGTGTTGTCTCGTGGGGGTTATGATTATTTAGAACAGAAGTTCATGGATGAGAAGACAAAGAAAAAACTAGAGGAAGCTACTCATTCAGGAAGCACTGATGGTGTCATTAACCCTTCATCTCCCATCAGACGACACGTGAAATGGAAGATGGCCCGCACCAAGAAAACTGGGCTGATGGCGTCTGAGGCCGCAAAGGAAATCGCTGAGAAGATTGTAAGTCAAATGTAAATTAAGAATTGTAATTATGTTTGTTTATTCTGTTAATGCCTTGGACAAATATATGTGTTTTGTACAGGATTCTTTGGAGGAGCAGGCATCACAGGGTTCGTTTGTCCCCCATGGATGTCAGGATGTCTTGACTGCTACCATTGGGTGACCAGAACACCCTGGTCGTGTGCGTATTGCTAGAGCCGGTGTCACCATCAAGCAATACTTCGGATCAGCTCCACGAAGCTCCCGCAGTTCCTCCTCCATCCCTCCCGAAGAACTCGAGCAGCTCACTCAACAAATCAGGGACTAGTTGGAGGAGTCGATCACAGAAAAAGTGACTCGGTAGCTGATGGCATCCTTCAGCCAGATGCAGTCCTAGCTTCAGTCACAGATGCAATCATAGGGACTTGCACTGCCTCCGGAGCTTGAGGTTGGTCCCTCATCTGCTCATGTTAGCACAAAGGGGAGTTGTGTTGATCCCTCACCGACCGATCCAGAGACGGGTGACTCAGAAAAATGCGGGTTATACATCGAAGAAAATCCTTCCCGCCTAGTTGCCCTTGGAAGAGTTTATGAGAGATCCATAGTTGTTCACAACATCCCTTTGTTGCATGGCCAGGTGAAAGTTGGTGTTGAGGTGGTTAAAGATGCAGAGGCTCCCATTCCTATACCCACTGACGAGGTTCAACTAGTGGGGCAAGCACTGAACACCTTCCTTGCTTGGCTGACATGTCTCATGAAGCGTGTATCAGAACATGTATTTTACTCTTATTATATGCTTCTTTTTTTCAATTGATTTGTTCACTGTAATTAAATTATGTTATTTCACTATGTTTGATAAACAGGCAACTGTGTCTCCAACAAAGCCTCCATATTGGTCGGATCCTGAAGCTGATGATCCCTTGTATCTGATGACATTGACCATCCCACAGCTTTTCTTGAAGCCTCTCCAGGTTATGTGGGATGCTACCATGTTCAGGGTGTTTAATTCAGACTTCCCATTGTACATCAAGCACAAAGATCTCTTCAAAATTGCACACGGTGGTCAATGTCTCAGCATATTTGTTATACAGTTGTGGATTTTGTAAGTCAATTTAGATTATTGTTAATTACCTAAGTTTTTGTTTTAAATTCATACATAATTAACTTTGTCTTAACAACAACAGGCATTTGACTGAGACAAGTATGCGAGTGGGGAATTTTGATGTGTATGGATTCCTCGAGCCACAATCCATTCAGAGATCTAGGCAATCACAATTTGAATCAGAAAGTTACATCAAGAGTTGGATGCAGAGTTCAAAACGCGATGTCTACCTTGGAGCCTACCTAAATGGGTAAGTCAAACAAAACAACTAAATTTAAATAATGTATAATACAACAATAACCTGTATTCGTCTCCACTACAGCGGGAACTGGCAAATGGTCGCCATTCTGCCTAAGGAAAACCTTGTTGTCTGGTTTTGTTCCTTGCATAACAGGCCAGACAATTACCTTAAGGGAGTAATTAATAGGTCAGTATTGTTTTCAATACATTTGCATTAGCATAACTGAAAAAAATCATTATTTTAGTGTTCCTCATATTCAACAATGCTTTGAAAGGACTTGATGATACTCCACAACCTAAATCCAAGGCTGGTGCTAGGTGGATTGTTGTTAAGATACGTAATTTAAATAAAACATCTACTTATATATACTTCTTATGTGTGTGTACACTAATTATAGTTAACGTTTAATTAATATTCAAATTTCATTATGTATTTAGTGTAATAGACAAAAAGGAAGCACTGAGTGCGGCTATTATGTCATGCACTGGATGTCCATGATAATCTTAGGAACTTTCAAGAATAATTGGGAAACAGTAATTGTTTATTTCAAACAAAGTTTATTTTCTTGTCATTGATATTACATTATTAACTTATGTTTTATTTGATCATGCAGTATTTTAACGATGTTAGACCATTGGAAGCAGAGAGATTGAAGGTGCTTCGCATCCAGTGGGCACAATTTTATCTCAAAGTTAGAAATGAAAGTTAGGATGTTAGGGAACTATTTCATTTTAGGTTACTTAATTAGTTTACTACCTTGTTTTACATTTTTGTCAATTGCTAACGTATAGATTAACATCGGTTTTTATACAAAACCGATGTTAATATATAATTTAACATCAATTTTTATACAAAACCAATGTTAATCTATAAGTTAACATCGGTTTTGTGGAAAAACCGATGTCAACTATCAACATTAATATACTTTTTTTGGTGTAATTCTTATTATATAGCATTAGTTATTTAGATAATCGATTTTGTCAATTTTACATTAACATCGGTTTTGGAAAACAGATGTTAACGATAATACTTTCAACATCGTTACTTTTAACATCGATTAAAAACCGATGTAGAAAGTCCTAAATAACCGATGTAGAAGGTGTATTTTATAATAGTGCAATCATTTTTAGGTCTAGGTCTTGAGACTCCTTCATTCATAATAGCATCACACACACACACACACCACCGCTCTTTCCTAGCCTCAATTAGATATGTAAGAACCTACCCATTCTAGATCTCCTTCACAACCAATTTCATATCACTCCCTCGCACCCTACTACTACTTTTCCTCTAATTTGATTCCCTGATACAAAAGAACCATGGTGTTCTTCCTCTTCAATCCCGACCCCGTAGACTTTACCCCATGTGCTCTACATGCACACCTCCGAAGAACACATTGCATAGCAACTTGCCTTAACCCTAACCAACCAACACATAAACTCTCACACAACCCCTAGTTACCTATATTTTCTAGCTCCCATCTCTAAACAACACTCGCTTATAACATGTTAATCACCCACAAATTTCTCTTATTCTTTCATACAATAAACCCATGGCAACAAACATTTTCGATCCTCCATAAAAACTCCTCTATGTACTACCAAACATTGACCCCAGAAACATGTGAACTAAACTTCCCTGAACCATCAATGCAACACCATCAACAATCACCCGAATCTAGAAATGTACCCTCATCATACCAGGAACCACACTCCAACAACCGTTTTGGAGCCAACCTGACTAACTAAAGGAAATTGCACCATGGAGCTACTAAATCGAAGCTAGTCTCAATGCTAATTGAATCTTCTATTCCTTTTGGGAGGGTTCGTTTTCAACCTTTTTATTATTTTGTTCTTTATTAAAATCACTTATCTTGTATGATTTTGAGATGATATTTCCCCATGGTTTGTACTTTTTGTATACATTAATTCTAGTTGTTGGTGTCATTTTGTGAAATGAAAAAAACATTTTTTATTGTTTTTTATTTAAAGAAAATAAGGTCACCTACGTAAGCAAAAAGGTCTAATATATGTCATGCTCTTAGTTATGAATGGAAACATATTGAGATAGATATTCTAGACATAGACCTAGCTAGCTACGAATGCTAATACATTGAATGTTAATAATATATATCTAATCGATATACTCCAACGCAATGAATGCTAATCCTAAAATCTTGAAATAACATGAAGTGTTATGTTTGAGCAAATAAAATAGAAAGATTTCAAGTTATTTAAGCATATCCACTGTAAAATTTTGAATAGATCAAAGCTTTGTTCAATATAAAGATATTAATAGGTATGCTAAGTGGATTTTTGGGGCTCTTAGTGGTGACCCTAAACATTTTGACTTAGAATTTCCCCTGATGGGGTCAGGTGTAACATCCCAATTTTTGTAATCTAGATTAAAAATGATTGTTATTTATAAAAAAAATAGAGTTTTAGAAAAATGATGAGATTTTATAAATAAATAAATAAGGAGATATAATTATTAATTAAAATAATGATTTGAGAGAAAATAAAAAGGGTATTTCATTTATTTGTTTGATAGAAAATAAAATAGATTTTGTTTTTATAAAATAAATAAATAAATATAGAGCAAATAATAGGCTGAATACCCTAGGTATAAATAGTTATGTTAAGTCAGGTGTCTCTTTTTGACCTCATTTTCGTTTTTCCTCTTCTCCTCTCAAAACCCTTTCTTTTTCCCGCAGCCCACCAAACCTGTCTCAGAAAAACGAAGATCTTGGAATCGTTCACCGTTGGATCGTTGTTAAATTTGAATACCATGTTTGCAACCCGATTTTGAACATTCTAACCGTTGGAAATTTCAAAATCATATCTGAGCTTAGAGGAAAACCCTTCGCATTGTAGCATTTTAATTTCCCGCAGAAACCCAAAACTGTCTCGGTAAGACTTTGATCCCAATTTCATTAACCGTTGGATTTTTATTAAATTTGGATATGTTGTTCGAAATTCAATTGCGCACACTTTCACCGTTGGGATGTTTTAGATAGTATTCGTGGAGGCAGAAAAAGGAATCGCATGAAGACAATACAAGTGGAGGTTTCAATCTCTTCTCCGTCTCTCTAACGTTTGGGAATTCTATCAGAGCAGTCGGAGGAATAACTGAAGGGATCTCAGGGAACCGCTAGAGATGTTACTATCGCTGGCTGAAGACACGTGAGTCCGCTCAGACGTAAGGGATGAGTTATTCACAATTGAGGGTTAGTGAGAACATGTGTAGGGATCCTTAGAGAACTAAATTTGGGTTTATTTTAGGATGTTTATTGAATTATAATTTTTCTTTATGATTATGAATGCAATATTATTGTGTTCTATGTACCAATTGATGTCCTGATGAGAATTGATTGATAAACTTGAGTGCTCTTGATGTCTTTGTGTTTAACCCATGATTTTGATTAATTGATTTTGATACAATTGTGAGAAACTATTTCAGGGGTTTTACACCCCATGTTGTGATAAAATCTTTTGTATAAATTGTTACGTTGAGGTTATGAGATGATGATTCAAATTGTGAGTATGTGATAAAATGAACATGTGACGGATGATGAAATACATGTGCATTGAGATGAGATGTGTGTATTGAGTTGTGAACTATGAACTGTGCAATCACACAATTGTAAGACCCTTTAAGGGCGATGAGTATTGTGATGAGATCCACTATGGGAACCCGACGGGTTAAAATGACTTTGAAAACAATTGAGTAAATGTGTGTATTGCATAGTTCATAGGTAAAGTGTATATGATTCATGAGATGTGATAACATGTTAAATTGAGATTATATCATTGTGATTGGGATTAAGTGTATGTGATAAATTGAGTATGTATATGATTGAGATATATATGTGCATTGAGTTGTGAACTATGAATTGTACAATCACACGATCATAAGCCCCTTTAAGGGCGACGAGTTAATGTTAAGTCCCTTTTAGGGCGACGAGTTAATGCTAAGTCCCTTTTAGGGCGACGAGTTGATGCTAAGTCCCTTTTTGGGCGACGAGTTAATGTTAAGTCCCTTTAAGGGCGACGAGTTAATGATAAGACCCTTAAAGAGCGACGAGTTAAAATTATTTTGAAAACAATTGAGGAGTTGTGTGTTTTGTACAGTTCATAGATAAAGTCTATGTGCTAAAATGTTTTCTGGGTTGGACCTGAATCAGGAGGAAAAGGCCCTGACGGACTCTTCGGAGTGTAGGCCTTGGGGGTCACACGGTTTGAGTGCTCCTTTAAGCCTATGTTGATCCCATATATGGTTGGAGCATTCTCGCAAAACACTGTGACCCTGACTGGTCTCCCTATGATATTACCTAGTGAGAGTGACTTGACTTATTATTGTGTGGTTTGTCTTGTCATGTACTCCTAGGCGCCCGACGAGGTTTTTCACTGACATGGTACCACATTGCATATAGGCTTGAGTCTTAGCATAACTTTCGCATACGCTTGCTAATTGTTTATTATGAAATTGATGTGTTATTATGTCTTGATCGGAGTGTGTGATTCCTGTGTATTGTGATTGATGATTGAAAGGTGTGATTGATAGATGAAAAGTGTGATTGATGAATGACAAAGTGATGAAATAATGTGAGATATGCTAAGTAAATTGTATTTGGCTACTATATGTTGTGTTGTTTCTCTCTAGTAATTAGAAATGTGATAACTCACTCCTGGTTTGCTGTTTGTGTTTGGATCCTGTGATGATCTTGAACTTTGTGTTCGGGGGAGCAGATGAATAGGTGGATGACTATGAAGAACCTCATGCTAGAGGACACGGGAACACCACGCTCTGATAGGATGTGACATTAGGATATAGGTTCTATATTAATTGTATGAAACTTAGATGACCTTCTTTGTGTCGAGATGACTTTATTATTTATTTGGACAAGTTTGAATATGATGTAGAAGAAAGTGAATGTGAGCCTTTTACCCATTTGAAAAGCTTGTATTTAAAAATGTTTTAAAAATACTTTTAATTAATATTTGAATTTTTATTCCTTTATTAATATATATGTGAGGGGTAGAGGGTGTCACATCAGGGAATTGAGATTTTTCCTAAGTTTGAGGCTAGGAAAATACCTCCAGAAATCAAGAGAGTGGAAAGGTATTGCCGAATAATTTTCTTATGATTCCCATTCATTTTGTCTACATATTTATAAGCTCTTAGGCTATATAATTCTAAAAGATAAAAACAGAAAACACTGAATAACAAAAAAATAGGGGACAAGGGAGCATGAAATCAACATCTAACAAACTCCGCTACCTAGCTGTGCCACCTCTAACAAACTTTCCAATCACGGTCTACTGGATATATGCTTCCCAACCTTTTGGCCTTTTGGATATCCTCTTGGGCCTGAATCCTCCCATTGGGTTCTGAATGTTATCATTCCCTTCCGCTTTAAGAAGCACCTTGTCCTCAAGGTGATAAGTGGATTTCAACTCAGCCCACTCTTCCCAAGTGGAATCCTCCGATTGTCAGCCCAACCATTGAACCAGGACACACAACTGGGGTGGGTCTGAAGAATCCCATTTCTGGTCCAAAATAACTAGCGACTCAATAACTGGCTTGCCCTCTAATGCAGAGGTTGGAAGAGGCTAATCAAACAGTATTGGGCCATGGTGTGGTTTCAACAATGACACATGAAATATAGGGTGAATCCTCGCAGACTTAGGATGGGCCAACCTGTAAGAAACAGGACCAATGACCTCCGTGATCTAATGTAGACCATAATAGTGCTTTCCTAGCTTCTGGTAAGTAGTGCCTGAAGAAGAGGACTGTTGATAAAGACACAATTTCACATATACCCAATCACCAATAGCGAAATTGACATCTCGACGATGAGTATCAACATTCTTTTTCATATGTTCCTAGGCCTTTTCAAGCTTCTTCCTAAGTAGGTGAAAGGTTTCTTGGCGCAAAGTCAGAAAAAATTCAATTGCTTCCACGGCAAAGGTTCCAGCTTGATAATTGGAAATACTAGGAGGAGGCTTACCATAAACAATTTCATACGAGGTTAAATTAGTGGCTAAATGAGTAGTGGGGTTGTAGCACCATTCAGCAAGATACAAAAACTTATCCCATTAGGATGGCTTATGATGCACTAACACCCACAAATATTGTTCCAAAACTCAATCAAGCACTTTAGTTTGTCCATCACTTTGAGGATGGTAAGCAGTGCTCATACGCAGCTTAGTCCCATACAACTTGAAAAGCTCGTGCTAGAATTGACTCATGAATATTGGGTCCCTTTCTGATATTAAGCTTATGAGAAATCCATGAAGCTTGCACACCATATCAATGAATAACTGAGCTACCTTATGTGCTCTGAAATGGGTAGAAAGCATGCCGAAATGGACTCCCTTTGAGAATCGATCCACAACTAATAAAACCACAGTAGCTCCTTGGAAGTTAGGCAACCCTGTAATGAAATCCAAGGCCACGTCCTCCCACAGAATAGATAGAGGGGGAATTGGTTGAAGAATCCTTGAATGTTATTTAGGGATATACTTTGTAAGTTGACAATCAGAACACCTTAGTGATGTAGCTTCTATGGAGCTTGTAAGCCTTGGATCTTCTTCATCAATGAAGTCATTTGCTTCTTGAAGTTTGATGGTAGCGGAATGGAGAAGGAGAAATATGATTGGAGACGCCACTTCAAGAAGAAGATGAGTCTAGAAGAAGCTCACCACCATAGGAAGCCATGGATAAGAGCTTGAAGGTAAGAGAAGATGAATAGAGGGAGAGGGAGAGAAGGAGCACGAAATTTTGTGCCTCAAAAGAGGTATGAACTTTGAAGTTTAATTCTCAAATGATCAAACTTGAAAAAATGCACACACGTGACCTCTATTTATAGCCTAAGTGTCACACAAAATTGGAGGGAAATTTCAATTTCTATTCAAATTTTACTTGAATTTGAAATTGAATTTGTGAAGCCAAATTTTGGAGCCAAAACTTCACTAATTATCATTAATGAATTTTGGCTATGGTTCAGACCACTAATCCAAGATCAAGTCCAAGATTCTCCACTAAGTGTGCTTAGGTGTCATGAGGCATGTAAAGCATGTAGGACATGCACAAAGTGTGACTATATGATGTGGCAATAGGGTGTAGCAAGCCAATGCTCACCTCACCCTCTAAAATTTAATTGGATTGGGCTTTTCCCAATTCAATTAAATTTATTTACCAACACACACATCAAATATTCACTCAATGCATGTAAAATTACAAAACTACCCCTAATACGAAAACTAGTCTAGGTGCCCTAATATACAAGGGCTAAAAATCCTACATTTCAAGGATACCCTACCTACATTATGGAGCCCTAAATACAAGGCCCACAAATAATGAAACCTTAATCTAATATGTACAAAGATAAGTGAGCTCATACTTAGCCCATGGGCCCGAAATCTACCCTAAGGCTCATGAGAACCCTAGGGCCTTCTCTTGCATCTCTGACCCAATCTACTTGGAGTCTTCTATCCAATGCCCTTGCGGGATAGGATTGCATCATTCCCTCCCCCTTGAAAAGGATTTGACCTCAAATCCCTAGGTTCTTGAAACTCTGGGCTTTTTTTCCTCAACACCTGTAAAAAGAACAAAAACATATATATAAGTGATGTTTGGGAAGTTGAAGTAAGGTAAGGTCTGAAAACCCATTTCTTGGGCATCTTCCCATGAAGGAACATGATTCCTCACCAACTCAATGAGCGGTGCTACAAGTATAGAAAAATATGGGACAAACCTTTTGTAAAAGTTTGTTAAGTCATGGAAGCCCCAAATTTTCCTTATACTTGGTGGAGTGGGCCACTTAGGAATGACCTTTATTCTCTTAGGATTCATGGGAACCCCTTGATCACTATTTAAAAAATTAAGAAAATTAATGCAATAAAACATACCTTTTTTTGAATTTTTATGTTGATTATTCCTACCAAAAAGTATGACAAATCTAAGGTGTCCCATATGAGTACCTAAGTTTGTATAAGAATAAGAACAAACCTACCTAATGAGTCCCTCTATACACAAATCATGAAGATGTTGGGTGCACGAGTGATTTTATAAAAGAGGGTTGCACCACTCAAAACATTCATCATACCACCTATTTTAGGGATTTGGTGCCTAATAATACCTATCTTGGGCACCAACAAAGCACAAGGATTTAAGCTCTTGCGAACCAAACCCTCATCCAACAACTCCTTTACTTGAGGCATAAACTCAAGCCCAAGAGGTGTGGCAATGCTAACAAGTGTCTTTTTACAAAGGAGAAAATGTGGAGGTTGTCTAAGAGGGAAAATTTCTTTAATATTTGTCTTTATTTCAAAATTCCTTTCATTCTTAGCTAACCTCTTGGAGGAGACACTTACCTCCTTACACTCCTCCTTAACCATTAAAGGTTGTCCTTCTTCTTGGGGGTAGATTTCTTCACTAGATTCTTCCCCTTTTGCTTCTTCACTTTCATTAGAAGAAGGTGAAGTAGTATCCTCATCTTGGCTACTATAAATGTCTTGGCCCCTCATAATCATGATTTTCTTAGTGGGGCATTGAGAAGTAATGTGTCCTCTTCCAATACATTTAAAGCACTTCATGGAGCTAGTCTTCTCTTGCATACTAGCCTTAAGGGGTTGTTTTTGTATTGTCTTCCCCTTATCATCTTTAGGCTTATAAGGTGTCACCCCTAAGATGCCTTGACCTTGGTCTTTCTTTGGACAAGAGTGAGAGCCTTAAGATTTTGAAGTAGACTTCCTTTTAAGTTGTTCTCTACCCTTATTTTCCAATCTAAGTTAGCCTCTACATTGTCCTTCCCATGAAAGTATGGGAGGTTAATGTAGGCCTCTTGAGGCTTTCTTTCCTTTTCTCTCCTATGGGAGTGAGGTCTAAGATGTGACCTATGCCTTCCTTCATAAAAGTCACAAAGTTCTTCACTTAGGCTCTTTCAAGAGTTATGACTACTATAGGAGGCATGTTTTTCTTTCTTAACTCTTTTAGTATTTTCCTTCTTTCTTCCTCTCTTATTTTCTCTCTTTCGTCTTGACTTATTTCTTCCACTCTTTTTTTCTTTTTCTTTTCTCTCTTGTTTTTCTTTCCACAACTTAAGGGATCTCAACTCATCTAATATCTTATACAAGGGGTCCTTAGGAGTAGAACTCTCACCATTAACACTAGATGAAGAATGAAGACTCATGTTGGTTCCTAAGTTGTGGTTCTTTCTTGTTGGGGGTTTGATAACAAAAGGTAAAAGAAACTATGGTTGAAACTAGCCAAAATAAACACTAAAAGAGGTGTGAAAGATAAGGTAAAAACTAATTAGTAAACTGCAAGCTATCTAGGCGGTTTGACAATGGAAGGTAAAGGAAATAAGCTATGAAAGTAAGCAAGAAATGTAAACTAGGCGAATCCTAAGTGTTTGGATGACCACATTTAAGGTTCCCAACAAAACACTCATAATCCTAAGGGAAATTTTCCTAAAATTATTACACACAAATGGAAGTAGGATGGCCTATTGGAGGCTCCCAACTTACTTCCACTGAAAGGCCTTTTTGTTACAAAATTTGAAAGCAATGAAAGTAAGTAAATTGTCAATTACAAAATTACAAAAAGGTCCTCAATTTTGGTGGTTGTTTTCTCTTTGTTGATTCACACAATTTGGAGTGCTTTTTAAACCAATAGCTCTTAAGGTGGTTTTCCCCTTGCTTCTTGACTCAAATTCGTCAAGGGATGGCACCAATCCTCCTTTCCAGTTCCCTATATGGCAACTCACAAACAAGGAAACAAAGAGACAAGCAATAACCAAAGACCAAAAAAATGAAATGAAAGCTAAACCAATAGAGTTTTAACAAGACAAATTTTCAAGGATTATTCAACAATTAAAACGATGAAAAGCACATAAAAACAAGCTAGGACTCAAAGAGAAACTCAGAATGGCTCTAGAGTAGAGTAAAAAAAAAACTAAAAAAAAGACTCAAGAAACCTCTAGTTTTGGAACTTGTTTTCACACTAATTTTCAATTGAAATTTCAAAACTAAGATTGGTATAAAATAGACACCAATTATAGAACAAATTTTGAGCCAAAACAACAAGCACACTTTCCTTTCACTTTTTTTTCCTGGACACTAATTTTTCTGCCAACTTGTTTTATTTTTATTATTTTTTTCCTTTAATCCAAATCACTTGGTTCTTTTTTTTATAATTTTATTAAAGATGTCTAGAAAATTCAGTAAAAATTTCAGCTCAAAATTCGTAGTTACCAATTACTAGTAATTTATACAAGTTCGTATGTTCAAGCTGCCAGCACCAGCGATTTCAACCTAGAAATCAAGAGTAGTGTTTATGTTACTTAAGGCTTAGATAGTTATAATTTGTGTTTGATTATGCTCAATTATCTTGAATAGCACAGTTCAAGAGAGCTTAAGACTTATTTTGATTCACAAATCCAGCCACAACTCAGTACCACAACTCAACTTCAACATAGGCATAATGTAGGAAACTTAGAAAACAAAAAAAAAAGTTCAACAACAAGACTACTTCTAGGAATTGATTTAGAATATGTTATGCACTAAATAACATGCATGAATTAGACTCAAAATTCAAAAGATAGGCTAAGAATGACAAGAATACATGAACAAATGTATCTAGAATTCAATCAACAAAATAAAAATTCAACACAAACTTAGAACATAATGTGACAATTATTATGACTAAACATGACTCTAAGACAACATGGATTAAGATGATTCAAGAGTAGATCTATAAAATTTGAACCATAGAAATGCAAGAACAAGTGTAGATCTAAGATTTAATCGGTTTATTTTTTTTTAATCTACTCTAAACAACACCAAACCACAAGACAATGGAGGATATATATGGAGAATAAGATGAATAACAAGGAATTAAAGTGAATTGACCGAACAAAAAGATAGAGAAAATAAAAGAACATCACCTAGATGAAGATGCTCTGATACCACATGATGTAGCTCTTATGGAGCTTGTAGGCCTTGGATCTTCTTTATCAATCGAGCCCTTTGCTTCTTGAAGTTTTATGGCAGTAGAATGGAGAAGGAGAAACATGATTGGAGACGCCACTTCAAGAAGAAGATGAGTTTAGAACAAGTTCACCGCCATAGGAAGCCATGGATAAGAGCTTGAAGGTAGGAGAAGATGAATGGAGGGAGAGGGAGAGAAGGAGCACGAAATTTTGTGCCTCAAAAGAGGTCTGAAATTTGAAGTTTAATTCTCAAATGACCAAAGTTAAAAAATGCACACACATGACCTCTATTTATAGTCTAAGTGTTACACAAAATTGGAGGAAAATTTGAATTTCTATTCAAATTTTACTTGAATTTGAAATTGAATTTGTGGAGACAAATTTTGGAGCCAAAACTTCACTAATAATGATTAGTGAATTTTAGCTATGATTCAGCCCACTAATAATGATTAGTGAATTTGTGACTATATGATCTGGCAATGGGGTGTCGCAAGCAAATGTTCACCTCCCCCTCTAAAATTTAATTGGATTGGGCTTCTCCCAATTCAATTAAATTTATTTACCAACACACACATCAAATATTCACTCAATGCATGTGAAATTACAAAACTACCCCTAATACAAAAACTAGTCTAGGTGCCCTAAAATACAAGGGCTGAAAAATCCTACATTTCAAGGGTACCTACCTACATTATGGAGCCCTAAATACAAGGCAAAAAAATAATGAAACCTTAATCTAATATATACAAAGATAAGTGGGCTCATACTTAGCCCATGGGCCCGAAATCTATGTTAAGGCTCATGAGAACCTTAGGGTCTTCTCTTGTATCTCTGACCCAGTCTACTTGGAGTCTTCTATCCCAAACCCTTGCAGGGTAGGATTGCATCACTTAGGATGTATTCGCAGACATCTTTTTTCATACCAGTCCAGAAAAAAATATGTTGGAGGCGACTCAAAGTCTTAGCTAGGCCCATGTGACCCCTTAAAGGGGATTTAAGGTACTCTTCTAGTATAACTGAGATGAATGAATTTCCTTTATTCACCCAAATTCGATTTTTATGAAGGAGTAGCTCATCCTGGATTTTGAATTCAAGGTGATGCTTGGGGTTATCGCAGACAACCTTGAGTAGAATAGTAAATTCGTTGGAGCTGGTCAATTCCTTCTTCAGGTCCTCGAGGAATTAAAAATGGGGCATGGTGAGGATCCAAAAAGCCTCAGTTGGTGGTTCATGAAGCCTAACAACTTAGCAAGGTAGATATGTCGTTCGAGCGTATGGATGGATTGGGTCATAAGCTCCGACAAACTTTTATGGTTGGTGAGAATGGAGAAAGTATGCCCTAAGAGCAGTTTAGGACAGAACTACTTTCTAAAATAAGCAATGGGGTGACCTCGTTGTATCTTTCATGGGTCAGGCTCAACTCCAGTTGTGGAAATGATGTGGCCCAGGTAGTCTATGTGATGTTAGCCGAAAGCACACTTGGGAAGTTTGAGATAAAATTCTCCCTGTTGTAGAGTATGAAGAACCTTGTTCAAAAAATCTAAGTGTTCGTCAAAATTATGACTATACACCAAAATGTCATCAAAAAACACCAAGACGAATTTATGGATGAAAGGCTGGAACAAATCATTCATCGTGGCTTGAAATGTTGACAAGACATTATAGAGCCCAAACGACATGATGACATACTCGTAGTGCCCCTTATGGGTACGAAAAGCCATTTTGGAGATACCAGCATCCGCCATATGGATTTGATGAAAACCCTAAGCAAGGTCGACCTTAGAGAACCAAGTTGTTTGTCCCAAATCGACTAGAAGCTTGTCGATGGTAGGTAGAGGGAACCTATCCTTGGCGATGATAGTGTTTAAGGTGCGGTAATCTACGCAGAACTGCCATGTGTCGTCCTTCTTTTTAACAAGCAACACTAGTGAAGAGTAGGGACTATGGCTGGGTCAAATGGGGTTGCTTTGTAGCATATCCTCAACTTGCCTCTTGATTTCGTGCTTCTAGAAATATGGATACCTATATGGTCTGACATTCATAGGTTGGGAGTTCAGGACAAGATGAATAGTGTGATCAGTGGGTCGAGGAAGAGGAAGGGAACTATGTTGTTGGAAAATAGGTGAGTAACGGCTGAGAAGGGAACGGAGTTTTGGCAGAGTTGGCATGGTGGAGGTGCCGGAAGAGGTGGTCATGTCACGAAGATGAATGTGTGAAAAGGAAGTCACGTGATCCGTGTCTAGTAAACGTTTCACTTGGCCATGGGTGGCCTCTGTTGGGCCAGGCCCAAGACACCCCTGCAATGAAACAACATTGCTATTCCACACAAAGGACATTGTGAGGTGTGAATAGTCAATTGTAATAGGGCCAAGGAGTTTAAGCCATGTCACCCCTAAAACCATATTCGCACCTCCAAGTGGCATAACGTAGAGGTCCTTAAAAAATTAGTAACTCTGTATCAATACTGAAACATTGCGACAGACATGGTCACAACCAATTTCATTATCGTTGCCCACCATGATGGTCAATCTCTTTGTGTGTTGAGCAACCAAGTTCAAGAACGGAACCATCCTGCCTTGGACAAAGTTATGGGTGCTACCCCCATTAATGAGGACAACCACAACATGCTCATTGACGGAGCCCATAACGCGCAGGGTCACATAAGTCGGTTGACCCAATAGGGCATGAAGACTTAATTGAGCAGGGTGGTTATTGTCAAATTAGAGAGCAATAGGAGAGGAAGGCTCTGGGTCAGTAGTGGGTGTTGGATCGATGGGGTAGTCTTCCTTAGAGGCAATGAGAAGGAAGAATTTGGCGTGACAATGATGGTTGGGACCGTAGCATTCATCGCAGTTATAACATAATCCCTTCTCACGGTGCGATGCCATCTCGGCGGGAGTAAGCTTTTTGAAGGTGGTTTTCTGAGGAGCTGAAAGCAGTGCCAGTAATTAAGATAGAGGCAACGAGCTGAAGGGTGAGACCGTTATAGGAGAAACAGGTAGCCAGAAGCGCAAGCCATGACGAGCATAAAAAAGCTTATCCTCCTGAAGTTTCGCCAGTGCGGCAGCTTGAACAAGCGATAATGGTGGCAGAGCCTGGACTTCACAGAGGATATCAAGTGATAATTCAAAGATGAAACAACTGAGGAGAAACGGAGGTGGAAGGCCCATAGTTCGGTTAGCCAGAGCTTTGAATTCCGATAGGTATGCATTGAATGAGTCGTGTTGCATGAGCTTGAAAAGGGCTCCTCGAGGATCATCATAAAAAGAAGGGGTGAAACGCATCTCCAAAGCTTGGACAAATCCTGACCAAGAGGTGATCTGGTCGTTGCGATATAGCCATTGATACTAGCATAAGGCAGGTCCGTCAAGATAGAAGGAAGCTACCTGTAGGTGTTCCTTTTTCGAGATGTTGTGATAATCAAAGAATTGATTGATTTTAAAAATCCAGAACATGGCATCAATTCCACTGAAGTGAGGGACGTCAAGCTTCATATGGGGTGGAGCTTGCCGTGGAGAGTGACCTAGAGAAGCGCTTTTGAGGGAAGTGAGGTGAGAGATGACTTCGTCAAGTTTGGAGTGGAGGGAGCTCTGGTTGGTGGTGAGGGCGCTCTAGTTCTGGGTTAGTAATGTACCAACTTCTTCAAGCCTCAAAATGGAGTGGGAATGAGTGTTGTCCGCCGTTGGAGGCAATGAAAGCACCAGTTGATGGGGGTCAGGGACTTGAGATTTTTCTTGAGTTTGAGGCTAGGAAAATACCTCCAGAAATCAAGAGAGGAAAGGTATTTCTGAATAATTTTCTTATGATTCCCATTCATTCTGTCTACATATTTATAAGCTCTTAGGCTATATAATTCTAAAAGATAAAAATAGAAAACACTGAATAATATAAAATAGGGGACAAAGGAGTAGGGAATCAACATCTAACAAACTCCACTACCTAGCTGTGCTACCTCTAAGAAACTTTCCACTCACGGTCTAGTTGATATATTCTTCCCAACCTTTTGGCCTTTTGGATATCCTCTTGGGCCTGAATCCTCCCATTGGGTTCTGAATGCTATCATCCCCTCAACAAGAGACACTCAGGTAGAGAGCAACAGTAGGAGCAATTGATAATCCACAGTGGGTTGGTCCTAAACTTGTTGGTATAGAAATATGTTCCTTAATTAACTTTCATTAAGCCTTCCTTACCAACAAGTTAGGAACAATCCTTTGTGGGGCTGTTGGTTGCCCTTTTTGTTGCTTTTTACCTGTGTGTCTCTTGTTGAGGGAAAATTCCAAGTCAAAATGTTGAGGGTTAGCACTTAGAGCCTCAAAAATCCACTTAGCATACCTATTAATATCTTTAGCTTGAAATAAATTATGTTGAACAAAGCTTAGATCTATTAAAAAATTTATAGTGAATAGACTCGAATAACTTGAATCTTTCTGTTTTATTTGCTCAAACATACCACTTCGTGATATTTTGAGGTTTTAGGATTAGCATTCATTTCATTGGAGCATATTAGATAGATATCATTAGCATTTAGTGCATTGGTATTCATAACTTGTTAGATCCATGTTTGATATTTATCTTAATATGTTTACATTCATAGCTAATAACATGCTATATATTGGACCTTGTTGCTTACATATATGACCTTAATTTCTTAAAAAACTAATGGAAAATATTTTTGTTATTTCACAAAATAGCACCAACCACATGCTCATAGAACATATACGAAAAACACAAATTAAAACGAAATGTTATCTCAAGATCATATGAGAAAAAAAGTGATTTTAATAATGAAAACAAAATAATAAAAGCATTATCACTATTGGAAAAAACATTTTCTACGTTAGTTTTATGACACATTCAAAGACGATTTTTGGAACTTTGAAGCAAATGTCGTGGAAAGTCTTGACTTTCCACGACAGTTCTCAAAAAACCGTCTTAGAAAAGTTACAATTCTAAGATGGTTTTCAGAAAAATAGTCGTCTTATAATTGTGACATTTTAAGATGGCTTTCACTTAAAATGTATTTTTTTTTTCAAAAAATTAAAAATTTTAAGAGGATTTTTCCAAAAACCGTTTTAAAATGTTTTTTTAAAAAAAAAAATATAACAAATTGAGGATTCTAGGAAAGTTTTTCAAAGAACCGTCTTATAATGTTTTTTTAACAAAAAACATTAAAAATAAATTGAGGATTCTAAAATGATTTTTACAAAAATTATCTTAAAATGTAGACATTCTAAGACGATTTTTCTAAGACGATTTTTCAAAAATCCGTATTAGAATATTTTTTTTAAAAAAAATCAGGATTCTAAAACTGTTTTTTAGACAACCGTCTTAGAATTTTTTATTTTAAAAAAATTATTTTTTTAAATTTTAAAATAATGAATTTCACATGAAAATACCATGAGTCAAGCACCAAAAAGAAGCCAGAAAACAAAAATGGTATTCTTCTCCATAAAAATCAACATTAAAAACAATAATGAGAATAATTAATTAATGCATGACAATAAAATTATTGTATCATATGTGGTCATATACTATATGTATGGATAAGGCAGTGTTTGGACCTCACATAATTTACAAATTTACAGCAAGATCCAAATCAATAATATACAACGTGAAGCCAATCAGGATGATGCGTTTAAACAATTTTTCCGGTAACAAACTATGTAAATAAATTAGCAAAACGTACAGTGGGAAGAAAATTATAAAAAACTTAAATGAGTCAGCCTTCTGCAGCATATGTAATGACATCTAGATCAATTCAACCACCATTTAAGGAACCAAGAACAATATGACGAACTAATGATAACTTATTGAGAATTCAATTTTTGAACGAACAAGTGCTTGAAACTTGACAATACCCTACATAGAGCATAATGTCTCCTAACCAAGTGCCCACGGATGAGTGCTTGCAACCTTGTTATTCCTTTTAGAGCCCTAGATGCTATCCGAGCCTTCATGAGAATAAATAAGTCATACAATCAAAACTTGACAAAGATAGTTCAAATAAGTCAAGAAATTGTTTATATGCCAAGTATTTGCCAACCTTTTCTGGACATACTTATCAATTATCAATTTGTTAGAGACGGAAGCGATGACAGACTTAAGAAAACAAATTTGCAGATGAAATATGGTTTCAATAAAGAGTATCATAACAGCAGGAACCACCAAATCAGGCAAAGTTTGAGCCTGTTGTCTAAAATTACAGTCTCCAGGGATTATAACTCTAAATGTCACACTGAGGTTCAAGGTTGAGCTCTAATAATAATTAACATTAAATCCTCTAAACCTCTTCGTTTTTTGATCCACCGAAGCCTCCAAGTCAGATGTTAACATAATTTACAATCATAGCAAAAATCAATTCCACTCATTTACTATTCTTTTGCAGTACAGATTAAAACATATTTTACATAGTTACAGTTCAATTTTGTTTTTAGACTAAAGGACACATACAGTTTCATCAGTGAAGTGTTTTAATCAGTAAAGTATTCAATAAAAAGAGTTGCATACCAAATAACCCCTGAAAGCAGCTTGTGCCTTTGTAGCTGCTTCCTCCAGCCTCATTTTCTTTGGATCTAGTGCGGCATCTTCATTAATTGATCCCACTGTGTCTATTCCCGGGTAAAACATTTTCTGCTTCTTTATTTTCCTGCTCTAGATTTTCAAGTTTCTGGCACCTTGGAAAAGTAATTAATTCTGAAAACATGCAAGATGCCTACTTTGCAGCTTAACTAGATCACCAATTTAAATCAACGTCCTAAACAAACATTTTTCTAGTAGTGTGCTCACTTACAGTCAAGTAACCTGCCGCTTTTAATATTTGGGCTACAACTGAAAAAATATTTAAAAGGCATGCAACATGAAAAGATAGTTAAGATTAAAAAAAAAGTCTAACAACAGCTGAAGAAATATTTAAAAGACATGCAACATGTTAAGGATTGAAAACTTTTTAAATTGATTTAAAAACCAAGATCAGAATTACCTGTATGATGATATAATTTTACGTATTTGTATAAGAATAGTGTTATCTAATTTTTATTACACAAAGTGCTATTTATGATATTATAAAATTGAATAATAATATTGTGTTCATTAGAGGAAAACTGAACTGATTTATTTTAAAAGATTTAATTATTATTTCATTCCTTTAATTTATTTTTGATTCTCTTATTAGTAAAATATTCAATTAGATTCTTTAATTTTTAAAAGTGTTTCATTAAGGTCCTTTCATTCTTAAAAATTTCAATTAAGTCTCTTATTTCACACCTATAACATAGCATAGTTACAAAAAATATATATTATATATTTGACTATTGATTTGGGAGTATGAGATTCTTACTCTTCATATTCTCTCAATTAACTCACTTTTTACATTGTCTATCTTTTTACATGTTATAGTGAGCTTCACATGTAACTTATGCGAATAAAATTGATTCTCTATGATTATCTATAAATTTAATTTAAAATTTTATTATGGTAGGTGTGTTATTATTTTAAAATTTAAATTTAATTTCAATCATATTTAATTCTAAATTATAAAAATTACTATTATATTTAAAATTTAAATTAAGTTGTTTAGTGTTTTGGATTTCTTAAGATGATATAGGAGTCACTTATATGCAAAGGAGTCGTAAAAGAAAAATGTTATATGCACGTTGATATAGTTTTTTATATGAAAAAAAATATTAATAGATAATGTTAATATTGTTGGTATATAAAAAATGAACATATATATTAGTATATCAATGGAAAGGAATGGGGATTCACACATGCTATAACTAGTTAGAAATTACCAAACTCATGAAGCAACCCTTACTTGTTTGAACATTCCATGATCATCAATTTGTAATGAAACTATAAAATAGGTGATAAACTCAAATCTCTGCTGCATTGAATCTCATATATGACTAATTATATTGTACTGTCAAATGGGGAAAAATTATTTTGAACAAACATGGTAATAATTTTGAATTATAGTGTATGAGGCAGTGAAATTACTGTCAAATATTGAACCCATACCTAGTCCTTTCTCACTACTATTTCCATTTTAACTTTGACAATAGTCTTCAGAAAATTCAGAGCCTCTGAAGAATACATAATTGTCTATTAGTGGAATACAATGGTGTAAGTGAGCAAATGACCTATATGCATAAAAGCATGTATAGAAGTTAAAGCGAAAGGAAAAAAAAAATATTTCTTGAACTACAAATGATTAAAATAAGTTATGATTTTGAACTTAAAAGACAACTAAAGTTGGTTGGCCACACAAGAGTGAATGAAAATTGATTTCGGAATGAAAAAATGGATTGCCAACATATAAGACAATAGAGAAAGAGTCTTCCAAGGTGTGCTTGTTTGTGAAGTAAACAAGGGTGCACTCAAATTTTAGTGGGTTAAGATCACAAAGCACTTTAAATTAAATTAAGGTGAATACTAGATACACTGTGACTTGTAGAAGATAAACTAAAATCAGTACCAGCATTCACCATAAAACTTGGTAAATCTAATGACACATGGCCCTCCTAGAAGAAAAAATTACGAGCCATACTAGCAGTGCAAGTCTTCCAAAAATACGTTAAGAATAAAAGATACAAAAGTGTTCCTACTCCAAAAGTCTACAAAGAATAGCAACTTATTATAATTCAACTAAATTTATGAGATTGCAGACAAATTTGCTCCTGAATTGAATACCCAACTTCATATATGTTAAACCTCACTTCAACTATCCAACATAGTTTGAGCAGAATCAGACTTGACAGGACAAAATCAACAGTCAGCCTTTCAAGTATACCACTAGAAGATAGTAACTATTTTGTATTATAACTATAAGAAGATGCCTTCATTAATTTTAAACTAGGTTGTTAGATGTACATAAAGAAAAACAAGGCAAAGTAGAGAAAGGAAGCCAAGGTTAATAACAAAATATCAGCATCATCTACTTAGTATCATTCTTTCATTTTCATGCTCGCTAATATGAACCTCAAAACCATAATAAGAACTGAATAAACATTACTAGCAAAATTAACAAAAGATGAGGTACTTCCTCTTAATAAATCAATTATGTGAAGCTTTCCTAAAAATTGGCAGGTCTGTATAGAAATAAAATTTATAATAAAAAAATTGCAATCCGTAATACATTATTAGATAATAATAACAATGTGACATATCTCATGTGATTAAAATGGAGCATAAACAGAACAGGTGGTACCAGTCATCAATCTCCAATAATAACAGTTACCTTTCTGCTCCATCCAATATTTGAATTGCCAAAGCCATAGAAGGTTCCTACTAAATGCAAACATAATTGAAACGATGTTACATCCACAACTATATGTCACAGGCAGAACAATAGAGGAAACAATTATATTTAATTAGCTTAATTTAGTTATACAAAAATTATTGGACTAAAAATGAAAGTTTTCTAAAATACGAGTCCAAAATTGCAGGAAAAAAAAGAACTAAAAATATGAATAAAACATTTTTGCAAAATTTTAATTTTAATGTAACCAAATTGAAATGGGCTTTCTGGTATTTGTCTCTGTGGGCCTTTCCCACATTGCTGTTAGTTTTTATCTTCCCACATTCCCTTAAGGAATTTCACACAAACAAAAATTGATCAGGAAAATCGAGCGAAAATTTTATACTTACTTCATCAATGGTACTCATTTCCAACTCAAACTAAAAAATAAGAAAATGGATCATGGTGAAACCATTGATAGATAAGATGGAAAGAAAAGGCACACCTTCTGGTTAGTTTGTTGATATGAAAGCTTCCTTTTTCCACATGATATCACATTGGTATTATTTCTTCTTCCTTTAAGGGAGGCACAAAAACACTCAATTTTGGACTATCTTCAAACTTGTCATATGCATCAAAATTATTGGAAAAATCCCTCTTCTTCCAAGAAGGTCATCTCTTCAACCCCATAAGACTTAGCGTTTCCAGTTGGATAATCCTATGACACAACAACTGCATTAATCACACTTAAAAATCAATTAAAAATACATTGAAGAAACAATCAACAATCTTGGCCCAAAGAATAAATACCACTACTAAAAAAAGCTTTTGACGACACCTAATCTACGTCGGTTGTAGAGGAACCGTTTTAGAAAGTGGTACAGTGACATTTTTGTAATTATTGTACAAGAAATTGCATTTTACGATGCACATTCTAAGGCGGTTATTGAAAACCGCCTTAGAATGTTATGTGTTATAAAATTTATGTCGGTTTTAGTCGAAAACCTGTCGTAATTGTTAAAAAAGCAAAACGCGCGCGTTCCCCTTCTTGGTCCTTTTATTTAACATATTGCGTCCACAGCTTTAGGAACCCTAGCCTTTTTCCGTGCATTCGTCCACAACTTTATGAACCCTAGCCTCTTTCCGCACATTTTGCTCTACCATGTTTACACCTGAATCCCTTTGACAGCAACACCCTACCTGTTGTTCTTCTATTGAAGTGGACGAGGTGGACTTCACGGCTCCAACGCCCCGGCTCGACCTTGCATTTCGTGAAGAAACACATTGAGCTCATTTCACATAAACAAGGTTAGTGAAGTCGATGGTTTCTAAACTACATGGTCTTACTTTTGGTTTATTAGTAAACCCAAAAAATGAGAAATTGTGGGTCGATGGTTTCTCACCCTATTCTATTTTTTTCCTAATCTCCTGACAACTGCCAAAAAACGAATTGTTATCCTCTAATTAACCGAATTGCTTTTGTAATTTTTGGACTCCAGTACAATTTTTGGCAAATTTATTGCCCGAAAATGACAAAGTTGTATAAGTGTAGGACTTTGCTACATATGTCCACGGGTTGAGTGCTTTTTAATCAATTAGAGCCCATTAGGAAAATTTGTCAAACTTGAACCAGTCTATACTAGTTATTACCTCTGGATACTTGCCTGCCCAGTTGGAACATTTGTGAAGAGTAATATTAGTTTTGCTCTAGCCAAGTAATATTAGTTTCCTGCCAAGAGTTTTAGGACTCATGAACCAACTCCCGCAAGTCCATAACTAATTTTTAGTATAGCTTCTAAACAAATAAATACAAACAATTGAAGATAATTGGCAGAAGAAATTAAAGAAAGAATTTGTACCTATAAAAAAAATGAGAAAACCTAAAATTCTACACATCCTGGATAAATAAAGATACAGCTTTTTCACCAATGAAAAGAATCTACAATGCTAGACATAACTTGATGGGTGTGGTTGAAAATTTGAAGCAGAATACAACACATATGAACTTACTCAAATAAAAACTTCACATAGTTAATCACAAAGCTTGTCAAAGGATGGACAGTTCCATTAGTTACTACAGTCTATGTAGCATCTTTCTCAACTGATTCTTCAAAATCTCCAAAGGTCTCCTGGGCTGTTTGTGCAAGTTGTATTGCCAAACCCATTACAACTTCTCTTATTTTAGTGCAAGCTCTTCCTTTAAAGAGTATTTCAATCTGCAAATTATCCAGAGCAAAAGTTGATAATAAGTTACATCCATTGAAATATGCCTCCTATTTTCTAATTAACCAAATGCAAAACAGCCACAAAAACCTATAATGCATGACCTGAACACAATATATCAGACATCTTGTACTTGTGACATCATTATTGCCATGGCTTTGGTATAATTCTATCACATGCTGACTGAAAAATTGTTGGGAGTAAAAACTAGTAAGAGACCTACTTTAACGAGGAGAAAAGAAAGTATAGGCTTTGATTGATTATATTAGAGAAAGGCATATGAGTATAAAGTTTATATGATGCAGGGCAACTGGTTCATCATGGCTTTCCTTGGTGAAAACCTTCTTTATGATTACCTTTTACTATCATCAGAGTGCGCGTGTCTTTTTTTTTTCTTTTCTTCTTTTAACTATTGTTCAGGTGAGAAGGAAGCTCATAGAAGATTGGCTGCCGGTACTAGTTGTATGCAAAGATTGGCTCGCCAATGCTGTCGATATTGGTTCCATTCTTGACATGGTATTAGAACTTCATTTGCTTTTGAATCTACTTAAAGTATTTGAACAAACTTCACTGCAAGCTCTCAAATTTGACTTATTGTTTCTAAAATTTACTTTCACTTGTTAGTGTTTCAATATACAAACTTGGTATGTTCAATAAGGAGCCTTTGAAGATATTCATTCTTTGTTAACTTTGACAGATGAACAAAGTTGCAGCTTGTGCTAAACACTATGTAGGAGATGATGGCACAACCAAGGGCATTAATGAGAACAATATTGTTGCCAGCTATAATGGATTGCTTCGAATTCACATTGGCTTATAGAATGAAATCTATTTTATTTATTTACTTGTTGGCTTCTATTTAAAATAAGTTTGCTTCTATTTTATAGAATGAAGGTAAGTTTGCTTATATATATCACATTGGCTTATATTTCTTCTTTATTCTAATTTAACATGTGTTCAAATAACATTAAAAATACTTTATTCTAATTTACTAGCAGTAGTACTAATGTAGCTCACTAACAAGGATGTAATGTAAATAGGTGGATGGTACTCTAATGGCACTAGATGGACCAAAATCTTGATCAAATGGACTTGATGTAATATATTAGAGAAAATTTTGGAAGCGAAAATTACAAAAATTGAACTCTATTTTAAAAATAGAGTAATATTTTGTGATTTCCTGTATAATATAGAAATTATTATTGATTTTAATTTGAATTATCATATTTGAATTTTTAAATAGTTTTTTATTTAATTAAAAAGTAGTATATATTTATTATTATTTACATTTACAACTCACATAAAAATATATTATATTCTGAAAAATATAAAATGGACTTAAATATTACCATCATAAATTTTGAATGTATCAAATTTAGCATCGTTTGTTGTAATACTCAGGTTGCAAATTTTTACATTTACATTAAGAAGTCTTTACATTTTAGCATATTACTTTGAAACTGGAACCTCTTTTCAAGCGATCCATTACCTATTTGACAAAAAACGATTCGGATTTGGGGGACCAAGCCGCAGCATTTGGACAGCAACATGAGTTTGCAGATATAATTTGGTACCCAAATCAACACAAGGCTGTATATCGTGTTGATGATCGTGTCCCCATGTATACATCAGGGAATGGTGTCTATGATTTCATCCCTTTCAGTTCCACTCCTTCACTTGAATTAGCACTCATCAAAACCACAAGTATATATGTTGCTTTAATATTCTTTCAATGGAAATAGAAAGTATATATCAATGTGAGAAATTAAATTGAAGAGTGGATGTTGAATTAGATTTTCACCCAAAATTAACTTGTCTTAAAAATTTCAATCGATCATTTTTCACCTGTTGAACCAACCAAACCTTAATTAACATGAACTAATAATTAATATATACTAGAAAACACAGATCATTTTTAAGTTTTCTTTTTTTAGAATGATATTTGTTGCTTCTTTTTCTCCTTGGTTCATATTTTTGTGATGATGGCAGGATTGCCAAGCTTACATATGTGTTCAACATCTTCTATTCTCACATTTAGTAGCTTGTCTATATTTTCTGCAATTTATGATTTTAATCTTTCTATTATTTCTAGGATACTGTACTGGAACTTGAGTTTGAAGGTGTCAAAAAGAAATTCACCATGCTTGAGGTTTCTAGCCATTTATTTTGTTCATCACTTAATTGTAGTTGCTTCATTAAAGTATTGGTACTCTTTATCATTATCCTACATTACAACTTCCTTGCATGTACTTTTGGTATTTATTTTATTCACACAGTTAACTTTGGTTTATTTATTTTTCAATATAGATGTATTGGCTATATGGTGAAATCAAGTTTACAAGTGCAATTTAAACTTGATTTAAAAAAGAATCATAACCTAAGTAGGTAGAAATAGAAGAAATGTGTCATTCCCTTCCAGTTCATAGATGTTAATCATGAATGATTGAGCTGGCAAATACAGGGTTTCTAATCTATAGATTCTTAGGGTGTGTGTGTTTGAGTTATAGCCTTTAATTTTAAGAAACTACTTATAATATATGATACTGAGAGAGCACCAGTCCCTATGGATAATGAGATGAGACTTACTTTTAGACCAATATATTTTAAATGTTTTTTTTACCTCAATGTGCATTACTTCACGAGCTATACAGGTTCCTTTTACTCTAAGTGTGCGTCAATCATAAATGTTTCAATCATAAATGTAGAATGTTCTTGCTTAAGAGATAATATAATAATTAAAGGTTAAATATGATTAGTGAAACTAAAATTGAATCTTTTAAGAAAAGTTTTAGATTTAAATATTGTGGGTAACAAAATATGATTAAAAATTAAGAAAAATTTTGTTTTGTTTGTAGATGTTGTGCCTTATTCAGCTCACATCCCATCCTATGCTGATATTTGGGGATGGGTTATGGTAAATATTACTGATAATTAATTTCAAGTTCTTCTTTAGTATTATGTGTTATGTATGTTAAGATATATGTGATATGAAAAGGGGGCACAAAATTAAGATATATGTACCTTGAGACAAATTTAGCATATAGAACCATATAAAATTAAGGTGTCATGCATGAATATTATTGCTAAGACTTTTGTTGGTCTTTGGAATGTAACGGGCTTCAGATTCTCCATTAGACCTTAGTGTAGAAGAACTAGACCTCAGAATGAGACATAGGATTAAGGAGGAGAATGGATATCTTGATGCATGGGAAAACATTCACATCAGCCTCAACTTTGAGCAAAACTGTTCGCAACTCATAAGTGGAACTTAGTTCTATTCTATATCCTCTTGCAATTGCATTTATTCGCCTATGATATTCTATTCTTGACACATATTTGACACTATTGACAGGCTGGACAATGAAACTCATATATATATATATATATATATATATATATATATATATATATATATATATATATATATATATATATATATATATATATATATATATATATATATATTTGTTTTTATAATTAACTAAATACGCCATCAATAACCTAATTAAACTATTTATTTGGTTCTTATTTGCATTTTAAGTTTTAGTCCTTAACTATGTTTCCACTACCACTAAATCTTCCCCCCAATGATATTGAATTTAGTAATTACTAGTAATTTTGTAGAAATATTTTTTAATGAAATGATTATGCCACCAATTTTTATGTCATCATAATTCTTGCTTCCAAAAAGCAAAAAAATTATAAAAAAAAAATAATAATTCTACATCGGTTTAGGCCACACCTGAACATTCTACATCGATTATTAAGACAACCGATGTTGAATGCTTCATCGTGGGATAGGAATCTACGACGGTTCAGGATACACCCGATATAGAATGCTGACCATTTTATATCGATTATTAGGACAGCTGATGTAGAAATCTAGCTTTCTAAGACGGGTTTAGAGACCAACCCGTCTTAGAATGGACAGACTTCTACATCGGTTATCCTAACAAATGATGTAGAATGTCAGAATTCTACAACGGTCGGTCAACTGTCGTTGTAGGACGACTGTGTTTCAACGACTTCGGCTACAACGACGCGTGATAATCGATGTTGAAAGGCGTTGATAACTGATGTAGAAAGTCTATTTTCTAGTAGTGTACAAAGGCATCATTGAGGTTTATAGGGATACCGGCAAACACAAATAAGTATAACAGGCCTCAAGGTTACAGGAAACAAAATGTGACTGGCAGAGAAATCAAACCAAAAAGAGAACTAGAGAAGTAATAATAATATCCAAGTAAAAACAAAAAAACTACAAGAGTATCCAAAACATAAACACTTCAGCTTAACTTAGTTTTGTAGAATATTTAGATTTAACACTGCATAAAAATTAAAACTTGTCAATGTATTAAAAAACACAAAATAATTTACACTCGAGAAACACTTATTCGTGCTTGTATATGGAGGTGGCTCTCATCAAATATGATAAGTTCATTGACATTTATGATAACTTCTTTAAAAATCATATCAGCAATAATTTGTAATTGAATGAGTGGCAATGCAAGACCATTAAAACTCTAATAATATTTTAAAAAAAACTTATAAAATTATGGTTCAGAATTAACGATTTACCTGGCCATGAATAAGGGCAACTATTGCCAAGTACCAAGCAGTGTAAGTGGTCATTTCCAGTCCTGGAAAAGACCAAATATGGTAATTGTGAAAAGAAGGTATGAACACAGAGGTGGCACAACAAGCTCCAAATATATAAGTCTAAGTTCGTTTATCCAAGTGGTCATTTATGTAGTAGATGTTACTGTTTTTCCAACATGAACAAAAAAAGTGCAAAAGATGTTGTGTAATCAGAACAAACCTATACAAGATTGCCCCCAATTTTTTTTTATTTTTTATTTTTTGCAGAAATTAACAAAGGTTCTTTACCTTGCACATGCTATAAGCTGAATCACAGATCTAAAGTGGAAGAAAGTACAATTGAAGGCTAACTCCACCACACCACCCCAGATCCAGATAACTGAATATTCCTTTGCAGCCTTTTTCACAAAAAAAAAAACAACAAATCCCACCACACAGAAAGAAAGACTAGGCAAATTACAAAGAAAAAGTGGCCAAAGTATACAAAAGAAATTAGAAAATCCAATGCAGATATCTATCTATCACACTTTCCACTAGCGTCGATGGTGAGTGAGTATGTGAGTAATGTCTCTTTTCTCCAAAAGGCTGAAAATTTAAGAGCCCCTTTATATCTCTATGACTCTGCCTATCTTCCAAAACCAAAAAAAAAAATGTCATTGTAATTATTGAAAGCTATTGAGCAGAGTCAGTGACAGAGATGCATTAAATGCTCATATGCCTAAGAATTCTCTATTCTATTAATGGAAATGGCAAAGGAAGCTATAAATGCAATGAGATAGTGAATGAAACTAACAAAAAAAAAGTAAAGGCAACTTGGCTTTCGGTTTTCTTTTAGCTGCAAACTATTTACCAGTCATATAACAAACTAAAGGGAAACTCGCAACTATATTTTTACCAGGCAATATAACAAGTCAAGGGGAAACTTACAACAACAGTGACCCCATTCAGAGCTTCTTTCAATTAATCAGTTGCTTAACTCTGTCTCCAAAAGCTTTGAAGCATGTATAGGCATAATGCTCATAATCTTTTCTATTAAGTAGAGGTTGAATATGAAATTCAATCGTTTTTCTATAAAATAAAAAAAGCCTATATAACATTGGAATAACTTACATGATTTGTGAGCTTAACCATCCTTCATATTTATCTACTAAAATCTATGGAAGATCCCAATGATATAGTGTTGCAAAAGGGTGGATTCCAATAATTTAAAGAAAATAATAGTCAGATTTAGTTTGTAAATTGAACTCAACACCTGACTTAGGTTGCAATATTTAACCACACTCTGAGTTTCATGAACATATCATAACATTGTAATACATCATTGTTGATGGATTGACAAGTGCACCAATTCATCCCAAGAAATAAAGTTAAAACGGAAGTCCAAGTGTCGAATCCACAGAAACTTTGTTTGTATTTAGGTAGATGAATATTTGATTAGTAAAAGAAGTTAAATAAAATTTATTTGAAAAGGTTATGAAAAAAACAATAATTTAAATTGACAAAAAATTAAATTAAACAAGAGGAAAAATTAAACAAAAATTTAAACTAATTAATTAAAGACAGAAAAGATGAGAAAATCCAATATTATTGTAGAAGGAAATTTAGAAGATGAGAATGTTGGGAACTTAGCCTACTAGAGCTACTCTTTGATGTAATGTTAATGTTTTTTCTCTATTTATAATTATTTCAATTTACACCTGCATCTACTAGTATACTCAAACTTTAGTCTCCCGCATGAAAGAGTCTAATTTATCTATTTTCTCTCCCAAATCTCTTTGCCAAGCTAAAATAATAAATTGCATTAAGAATAGGGATGTATAACAGGCTAAACAAATATCAATCTATCCCTAGTGATGACTTTATTTAGATACCATTTCCCAGTTCTATTAGAAAATAACATTTCCCAACACTACTCCTAAAACTTACCATGCAAATGGGTGATCAAGCCACAAGCAATAATATTAAGCACATGAAAAGATAATGCAAATGTAATATTCATAAATAAATAGAAAGAGAAATTATATCAAGAGCAGTTGGATGCTAAGTTCACAACAAAGGGGGTTTAGCCTCTCATTGTCATGAAGACTTTACAATTGTAAGAAGGGAATATTTAGTAAAGGGAGAAAAGATAAGAAATGGAATGGAGGGAAGGAATGACTTCCAATGCTTACTTCTCCTTCTTCTAGCCTTTTGTCTTCTATAAGGAATTGTATTCTCTTGAAATTTCTGTGTGACTTCTTGCACTAAGTTTGCCTCTATTTTCCTTAATTAGACATACTTTCCTTAATTATTATGCTTTCCTTAATTATTCTTCTTTCCTTAATTAACTTGGCTTTCCTTAATTAGCTCTGCTTTCCTTAATTAGCTCGTTTTCCTTACTAAACTTTATTTTACCCACTAAGCATCATAAATTCATCACTTTTACTATTCTCTGCACAAAAACTTAAATGATGTTAATGTAACAATTATTTGCTCTAAAAGGAAAAATTAGAAGAGAAAAATTACAAATTCCTATATAATTTAACCCCAAAATATATTCATAATTAGCCGTTATTAATCACATCATACCAAGTTAATACTAATTTGAAATTTTTCAGTCTATTTATCCCCTTTTTCTTCCTCTACCTAAAACCCCATAATTTCAACAAAGAACATGGCAAAGAATTGATATGGTGAATAAATTAACATGTATCAAGTAGAACAAACTTGGGAATCATGTGCTCTGCAGTCACAGATTTTCCCAGAGCTTAAGAAAGCAAGCTTACCACAACACTTCTGCAGCATCTTTAAAATAAGAGTTGTAGCTTCCCCAACTAAATCATACTAATGATGGAAATCCAAAGATATGATGTTTGTGATCCTCTAGCCAGGACTTGGTTTGGGGATCTACACAAATGAGAACACAACCAGATTTATTGTTCATACAATTTTTAATCAGAACAATAGGCACGACATGAGATAGAATTGCATCCGTCTTACCTCCAAGATATGCAAATCCAAAAAACCTCTGCATGTTTTCAACAGTCTCATCAAGCACCCATTCTCTTAAAGCATGGTCCCTTGTGACCTAAAAGTTTGGATTAAGGTTGCAGGTAGACTACAGGACTTTATACCATTGGTAATTTCATAAAGGAGAAACAAGTACCTTTGCAACTATGCTTGCACCACTGACAATGGGCTAAAGGCTATCAGCCTTCTTTGCAACCACAAATTTGATAGATGGAAAACTATTAGGCAACTTAATTTCATATTTCCTTGCATCTCCAAATGTATCTATATAAACTTGCAAGGAACAAATTATGCACTTCTCACCTCAGTAATTGAATTATCATCTGCTTACTACTTAATACCACACCCTATATACTTAACCACAACAAGGTTTAACCCACTCTCTTTTGGTACTTATTCCACTTAATGTCCAAGGGAAGAAATTAATCACACTGCTCTTATTGAAAGTGAAAATCATGAATAAAAAGGTGCCATAGGCACTAACCTTATAATAAACCTCTAATCATTTGAGCTATAGATGAATCACATAATCAACTTACATTTGATATTAATTAATAATTACATATAAGTTGCAAGGTTTTTACCTCAGTTAGAAGCACTTCCATTTTCAGTACCTTGTCAATGAGGCTCATGGCAGAGCTATGTAAAATCTCATTCAAGTTAATCTTATTTCTGTCAAAAATTACAACAAGAAAAGCACTCAGGAAATAGAAGAGAATCCCAGTGAAAACATTGAAGGAGTAAGCTATATTGATTTACTTCTTAAGCATTTTAGTGGAGAGTTCCCGTGGGTCAATGACATCAACATCTTATCCAATAGAATCATTAAGTTTTAAAGTTTCATACAATTATTCCTTCTTCTCTTCCTTGAGTGTCTTAGAATCTACACCAATAAAAAAGCAAAAGGGTGAACCACTAAGTTTCAATGGATGCACACTATGCAGTGTTTCCAGTAACATCGTCAATTCAATACTTTCCCACCAAGCATAAGGTATTTACTAAAATTAATATAAGCTAAACTGCTAAGTGAAACTAATCAAATCTTATAAATCTTCTAATAATATAAAATTGAGAACAAAAGATAATAATAATAATAATAATAATAATAATAATAAGTTGAGGTGGTATGGTACCTGCAAAACTTAACATGGAAAAGGTCATCAGATAGGACTAAGCACGGTATAAGAAATCATAAACCATAGGCCTTGAAATAATGACGGAAAAATGTTAAAAGGAAAAAAAAAGAGGGAAAGTGGAGAATGGAAAAGGGAATGAACCTAAAAGAGGCCTCTTCCAGCTTCGTCGATTCCCATTACGCAAGGCTTCGATGCCCATTTTGGAAGAATTTTGGATCCCATTCTACTTCCTTTTAATTACTCAAGGAAACACGCATTTTCTTCTCAAGGGCTCTTTATTCCGCGAAAAAGGATCATAGCTACGATTTGAGATTAAAAGAAAGAGAGAGAAAAAACGAAAAAAGGGAACATGAAGAAGAACAACCAACCTAAGGTTTAGCAAAATGGGAGTGTTGACACTCTGGAGGAGCTTGTCGCGGTCGCTATCGCTTGTGGAATGAGAAGACAAAAATGGAAACGGTGGAAGGATATATTTTGAGTGAGGCTAGGGCAGAAAATAAAAGGGTGTACATATGAGGAGAATTGTGCGTCAGGTTGAGACTAATTTCAAAACCATCTTTGAATACATGATTTTTAAGACGGTTTTAACAAAATCATCTTTGAACACTCAACTTCTAAGATGATTTTTATAAAACCATCATCGCACATTTCCTGTTATTTACAAATTTGCCATCGTCTGACATTCTAAGACGGTTTTATGGAAACTGTCCTAGAAGGTGTGTGACACCCTCTACCTCACACAAATACATACTAATAATAAAAGGAAAAATAGAGCGGAATTAATTAAAAGTTTTAAAACACATTTAAATAAAAAAATAATTCAAAAGGATAAAAGGTTCACATCCACTTAGTGAAATCATAATAGAACTTGCACGAATAAATGATAAAATTATCTCGGCTCAAAACAAGGCCGCCCATTCTACATGAAAAGAAGTCGCACTAAAACAAAAAACATAAAATAACTATATCATTCATGGAATTATAACAAATGAAATAAAACCCTATGTCTTGATGTAACATTTATCAGAGCATTTTCTTGTCACAGGCTAAGTCTCTTCATCTCCAACATGGAACTCATCATATGTTGGCTCACCTAGAACAAAATGATAATCAGCCCAAACACAAACACACACCAGGAGTAAATTATCACATTTCTAAATAAAATACGGATAAATAAAAACATAAGCAAAATACATTATACAATTATTTATAACATAACTCAACTTAATTCACTCCACGTTACTTCACCACTTTATCATTTAAAATTCATATTTCAATCACCAATCACATTACACATGAATCACACGCTTGAGTCAAAACGTAACAACACTCATCAATTTCATAATAAAAAATTCACAGGCGTAATGCAACAATTATACTAAGACTCAAGCCTATATGCAATGCGGTATCATGTCAATGAAAAACTACACTAGGGCGCTTAGGAGTACATAACAAGACACACCACACAATGGGTATGTCAGGTCACTCTCACTAAGTAAAATCATAAGGTAACCAGTCAGGGCCACTCTATTTTGTAAGAATGCTCCAACCATATGGGATTAACATAGGCTTAAAAGAGCACTCAAACTGAGTGTTCCCCCCCCCCCCCCCCAAGACCTACATTATGAAGAATTCATTAGGATCTTACCTTCCTAATTCAGGTCCAACCCTTAAAAACAATTTTTGCACGCAAACATTGTTCATGAATTATACAATATCCACGACCTCACACTTATGTTTCAAACACATTTAACACATTGTATTACAATTTAAGACTTTAGGTTCCTAACTTGGAACCCTACATTTTTCTTTTAACACTTCGTGCATAAACATTTTTTTTCAAGAAAAATAGCAGTCGGGTTATTGTATAATTCACAACTCACAACATAAGTAATATCACATCAAGTATCAATCACACAGTTATTCACAACCATATCTTATATCTACAATATAACATCTCACAATTTAACTAACTACAAAATATACTTAACAAATAGATAAACATGTATAATATAAATAATAAAACACATCTAACTTCAAGACTTACAAATATATTTACATATATCAAATATATATAACACACCACTATACAATTACATGTAATACTATATATATATATAATAACAACAATAATAAACATATCATTAGATAAATATTATATATATATATATATAAGTACATAAAAATAATTAAGCACATTAAATATATATCTAAGTAATTAAATATATCATAAACATTAATATATATATATATATATATATATATATATATATATATATATAAAACTAATTAACGTACTAAAAACATTAACATAAATATATTAAAATATTAACATGAACATACATTAACATAAATTTATTAAAATATTAATGTAAACTTAATATATATATATATATATATATATATATATATATATATATATATGAAATGGTATTATATAAAAACATATTGCATAGTCTGTGAATGTTTAATGTTTTGAATAAAAATTATAAATATTTTTTGTGTAGAGAAAATATATATGAATATAATTGCAAAGAACATAAAGATATAAAAAATAATTGTTTAAGAGAAACTCTATCAATTTATAACAATTTCACATCGAGACATCAATGGGTATGTTAAACATAGTCAATTTGCGAATAAAAACACAAGAACAAAATTCAATTTCATAAAATAATCCAAAATAAACCTAAAAGTAACACTATTACAAAAAGGTTTTTTAAGGACACTTAAAAAGATCTTTTCACAATGATTTTAAATCGTCGTTGTATGCAACATCGTTAAAAACAAAACATTTTTTATGACGATTCAAAATTAACAGACATATAGAAAGTAAAAATTTTCTAAGACGATTATTAGTACTTTTTAAGACGGTTATTATTAATAATCGTCTTAGAAAGTTATGTCCGATATACTTTTTAAGACGATTATTTTGTCTTAGAAAGTATTTTTTTTTTAAAGACAGTTCTTGCCAATTAACCGTCTTAGAAAGTCCAAACTAAATGGCAATTAATATGCTATAAGGATATGATGTTGAAAACAAATTATTTGCTCTTAACTAAGAAGCAAGAACAAAGCAAGACACACACAAGTATAACACTATCAATAAGTATATAAATGCTTGAATTCTTAAGTATATAAATGCTTGAATTCTTGCTAGCTTCCTGGAATTATAACATGCATTCATCAAACCAAAGCACCAAAATGCATAACTTAAAAGAAATTTAACATACATAAGAAGAGTGTATTTTATACGTGATAACTCCCATTTAATTCCAGTATGAAACGGAATATACAGTAATGAACAAAATTGGTAACGTATCCTTTCATTAGATTTAAATTACTATTATTCTACATCTTTTTTTTCATAGTTCAAACATAGTACAAATTATGATTTTTTATTATTAATTTAATTTCATCAAGTCTCATTAAAATTATTAAAATAAGTATCGTATTTAAAAAATAATTTTATCTTAAAATAACTCTCGTGTTGGGTAGTTTTTCAATATAATATTAATTATTTTTTTATTAATATTTTTAACAAGTGTTATTTAAGTTTTTCAATATAATATTAATGTTATCATTACCTATAAATTTGCAAAATTATCATTATCTTTCTTTTTATTAGTTTTTAAAATAACGTATTTTTTTATATTCCTATTGTACATGATTAAAACTCTTTCATGGAATTGGTTTGTCTAAAGGAGGAGAGAGGTAATGTTTTACTTTATTAGACTAGCTAGTAAGTATCTTTTCTAATAAATTTTATTTAGCTTATAAAAAAATTCAAACTTAATTGTATTGCTTATTCAAGGCGAATATTTTTACATATATACTTATCCTGGAGTCTAATTAGCATATAGCAATTATGCAAGGTTAGGACAAATGTGAAAAAATGAGGATGCATACATATGCAAAGCAGTTGCATTATTTAAATATAAAAAATTTAATATGCTGCATAATTTATATCATATATAATTATCTTTATTTTTCTTTTTTTTGTTTGCATTTATCTTAAAGTTTCTCTCTCAAATTTGAAGGAACGCATTTTTATTGTCCCATTTTTATGTTTGTAAACATTTTCCTTTGCTAACTTTTTTTATATATTGAAGTTAAATATAAATAAATATAATCAATTTTGTTATATTTAATGTTATCATTTATCAAATATTTTTATTTAATTTTAATTTTATTTTCAGTGACTATTTATTTATTTATATATGATAGTAAGTTTTAATGTAAAATATTTTAGAATTCATCTTATTTTTTAGTTGAGATTAATAGTAAGCTTACATACACAAGCACATCATTCAGTCAATAAGGGCCAGTATAAAAATTTGAGTGAAAAATAAAGTAGCCAACACCCAACCACAGTAAGAGCAAGTATTAAGGCATCATAGAGGCAAAAACCTTTGTAGACTGGTCATCAGCAAAATCTCTAAAAGCAGTCACCACTAAGCTTGGACCGTCCATGAGCTCGCAATGATGGATGTTCTGGACTCACTGCACAACCAGAAATATTTGAATCTTAAAGAAGACAGCATAATTTAATATTCTAAGATAGTTTATCATGTAGAATTCAGAGATCATTTAGGTACAAAAGAATTAAGAAATTAATTTACAATTCAAATGTTAATTTATAAATTAATTAGATGCAGTTGTCAGATCAGGACCACTCTGCACAAGCAAGTTAATAAATAACACAAATCAACAACATGCATATCAAATCTATATCTAAATGCATACAACTAAGTAATTAATTTATAATTCCAATATAAATTTTTCTACCAAGATTAAGGAATTAACTCTCAAATCAAATATCCAAGTAATACCAAGAATTCCATAATTAGAAAGACACTGAAAGAACACAAGAGAAACTGGGTCCAAACCTTCTCCAAATCAGATGATTCAAATGTGACAATGGCGTAGTCATTCAGTTGCTTTGTATCTTCTCGTAGCATCCACCATTCAACAAACAACACCAAACCATTTTCATTACAACAAACAACTAATTACTAATATAATCGCCCTTATTGTAGATGTTAAAGAACAATGGTGTAATAAATCAATTTAGTTTTGAGCTGGATGGACTCACTTAAGGAAGCGAATCTCTCATAGCAAGGTTTCACTACTAAAAAAGGCTTTTTAACGACTACAATTGTGGAAGAATTTTCACTCTTTTAGCATTTTAGAAGACAACTTTTAACTAACAGATTTGAATTTTCACTCTTTTGGATGAATTTTAATGAGGAAATGTATTTTTTCAAACAAATTTCAAATGTTTTGGTTAATTATAAATATTTACATTAAATATCAATATAAATTACCGAAATGAAATTATAATTCTAGTTAAAATAATATAGCTAAAAGAAAGTATCTATATTGATTAATTAGGATCAACTAGTATGTTAGCCCCTTTGATATCCCTGTGAAAATAAAAACTTATCAATACTATAATAAGGAGTCAAGATGCTTGCATTTAATATAAATAAATCTTCAGTAGCCATTTAAATTACCTATGTACTGTATTTCTCCTTATTTATCTGTTTTTTAGTTAGCTATTGATATACCAATAAAGTCTTAGTTCAGATTTTTTAAGAAGTTACACATTGGATATGGGCCTATGCCCAAGAATTATCAGTTGTATTCTTTTTCTTCAATTTTAATTTCTAAATTTCATATCAGCACATTTGATCCATTCTTATATGTTCCTTTTAAAATTTGATAATTAACGGTGCTGAGGCAATTTTTTTTAGTTTTCGGGTTGTTAGAAACATTAGGTTGAGTAATAACTCAGGTGAATTCTTTTACATAGTCCCTACAAATGGATAGTTTCATTTATTTATACAATTTTTTACTCCACCTCAAAAATGTCCTAATTTATCAAACAGAAGTAAAATTATAATCTTTACTTTTTGAATGGTCGAACATTGAAATGACAATGACCTTGCTATATCAAAACCATTTATACTTGGATAAACTAAGTTCTAATTTTATTTAGTTCTTGATTCCTTACAATTAAAAAATTACTAGGGGCACACACACATAGAGAGAGTGATATAGATAAGAATGATGGGATGAAAAATATTTTATTATCCTTCTCTCTGTTTGAAATTGACTTCCAAGTTTTAGTTCAAATTGAGCTAGACTAGTATTTATCCCTCTCTGTCTGCATACTTGCTCTTACAACCCCTCCTCTCCTTTGAGCCAAACAAAAAAAATTGTTCATTCTCATGTGATTAAGAGAAAAAAAAACAATATAAAATATTTAGAAAAGAAAGTCTAATACCTTCTCAGCTTGAGTAGCAGAGTGACAGGCTTCATCAAACAATTTCCTTTATAATAAGAAAAGTCAATATCCACAATTTGATAAAAAATACAAATAACAAAAACTAACAAAATATGTACAGAAATTCAGTACAAACCTTCCTTTTATTGCAGAATTCTTAGCAGTAACAACTTCTTTATCAAGTAATTTAGAAGAACCATGTAATTTCTTTGCCATTCCTGAAACACTTTTGGGTATCTAGTTCTTATGAGAATTCACCATTTGTTTTGCTGAACTTGCATTTCTCTTGGTGGAATCTAAGAATGCCCGACAAATCCAATGACATGACCGTGATGCCAAGCTAACCATGTAAATAGTGTCTTGGCAAAATGATGGGTTCTAAATTCACAAAAAAAATACCAAAATCAAAGTTAAATTACTGACACACAATAAGGAAAGAAAACTTGAACTCAAAACCAACCATAATTACCAAGCACGAAACCAATAAAATTTTGCTTGTCCCCCTCAACGAATCCTCTGCAGCATGCGTGTAATTTTTAATCTCAGCAAGGTAGGATCCATCACTACTTTTCTTTCTAGCATCTTCATAACCTGAAAAAATGTTAAAAAACATAACAGTGTTAGTCAAATTTTTAATGTAATTACCTTTAGTATATATTGTACTGCTGTAGTTAATTGACTAGAGTCACAGTTACATTACATCTGTGTAACTACTATATAAATTGGGTTGAATAATATTTCACTTCACCCTATGATATTTTCTCTCTCTCAGAATTTTATAAATGTCAACATGAGCCAGAAAAATAAAAAGATTATTTAGCAAAATAATGAAAACAAAACTCATACAGAAGAGTCTTAAGGTTTTTATCTCACTAAAAACCAAAGTGAGGGGGAGATTTCTTACAAGGGTCAACTTGGTGATGTCGCCTAGAAGACAATCTGGGATTATATTTCATTTTCCAGGTGTTCAATGATGCTGTGTTGGATCATATTGGGACAATTTGCTTTTGTTGTTTTACAGGCTGCGTCAACGTTTTGGCTTGTTCAAGCCATTGAAATTCCAATATTAACTAGTGATGTAAGCTTCATTGGAGCTTGTAGGCCTAGGATCTTCTTCATCAATGGATTCCTTTGCTCCTTGGAAGATGAATGGCAGCGGAATGGAGAAGGAAGAGAGAGAGGAGACGCCACTTCAAGGAGAAGATGAGTCTAGAAGAAGCTCACCACCATAGGAGGCCATGGATAAGAGCTTGGAGGAAGAAGGAGATGAATGAAGGGAGAGGGAGAGAAGAACACGAAATTTTGTGCTCCAAATGAGCTTTGAAATCTGAAGTTTAATATTCAAATGATCAAAGTTCAAAAAAATGCACACACATGACCTCTATTTATAGCCTAAGTGTCACACAAAATTGGAGGGAATTCAAATTTCACTTGAATTTGAAATTGAATTTGTGGAGCCAAAATTTCACTAATTATGATTAGTGAATTTTAGTTATGGTTCAGCCCACTAATCCAAGATCAATTCCAAGATTCTCCACTAAGTGTGCTTAGGTGTCATGAGGCATGAAAAGCATGAAGGACATGCACAAAGTGTGACTATATGATGTGGCAATGGGGTGTAGTAAGCAAATGCTCACCTCCCCCTCTAAAATTTAATTGGATTGGGCTTCTACCAATTCAATTAAATTTATTTCCAACCACACACATCAAATATCCACTTAGTGCATGTGAAATTACAAAACTACCCCTAATACGAAAACTAGTCTAGGTGCCCTAAAATACAAGGGCTGAAAAATCTTATATTTCTAGGGTACCCTACCTACATTATGGAGCCCTAAATACAAGGCCCAAAATTAATGAAACCTTAATCTAATATGTACCAAGATAAGTGGGCTCATACTTAGTCCATGAGCCCGAAATCTACCCTAAGGCTCATGAGAACTCTAGGGCCTTCTCTTGCATTTTTGGCCCAATATTCTTGGAGTCTTCTATCCAATGCCCTTGGGGGGTAGGATTGCATCATTCCCTCCCCCTTGAAAAGGATTTGACCTCAAATCCAGAGGTTCTTGAAACTCATGGATTCTTTCCTCAACACCTGTAAAAAGAATGAAAACATATGTATTAGTGATGTTGGGTATGTTAGAGTATGGTAAGGACTGAAAACCCCTTTCCTGGTCATCTTCCCATGAGAGAATATAGTTCCTCACCAACTCAATGAGTGGTGCTACAAGTATAGAAAAATATGGGACAAACTTTTTGTAAAAGTTTGTTAAGATATTGAAGCCCCAAATTTCCCTTATACTTGGTGGAGTAGGCCACTCAGGAATGGCCTTTATTCTCTTAGGGTCCATGGGAAGGCCTTGATCACTATTTAAAAAGTTAAGGAAAGTAATGGAATAATACATACCTTTTTCTTTATTTTCATGTTGATTATTCCTAAAAAAATTTACGACAAACCTAAGGTGTCCCACATGAGCACCTAGGTTTGCATTGAAACAAAAAATAAGAACAAACCTACCTAATGAGTCCCTATGTACACAAATCATGAAGATGTTGGGTGCATGAGTGATTTTACAAAAGAGTGTTGCACCACTCAACACATTCATTATACCACCTATCATAGGGATTTGGTGCCTAATAATACCTATTTTAGGCACCAACAAAGCACGAGGATTTAAGCTCTTGCGAACCAAACCCTCATCCAACAACTCCTTTACTTGAGGAATAACCTCAAGCTCAAGAGGTATGGCGGTGCTAAGGGATGTTTCCCTTGATAGGAGAAGATAGAAAGATTGTTTAAGAATGAGTGCTATTTTAATATCACATTTTGTTGCAAAATGATTTTCCTTGTTAACAATCTTCTTGGAGGAATCCTTTTCCTCCTTTTCCTTCCCCTTGGCCTTTGAACACAAGGCCTTACTATCCTTCTTTTTCTTTTGTTTTTCTAGTTTTTCTTCCTCATCCCTCTTATCTTTCATAGTTAGTTGATCTTTGGCCACCTGTGAAGGTGTTTGAGGATGCAACACAAATTTAGTGCCAAGATGGGTGAGGGTAATTTCATTAGTTAGGCCATTGTAAATGATCTTCCTATCAAATTGCCATGGCCTTCCTAAAAGAATATGTCCTGCCTCCATGGGAACTATATCACAATTAACTTCATCCTTATATGTCCCAATGGAGAAAGATACCTTCACTTGTTGGTTAACTATCATTTCCCCTTGCTCATTGAGCCATTGAATTTTATAAGGTTTTGGGTGGGGAATGATAGTGAGGTTCAACTTGGAAACTAATCTTGTGCTACAACAATTGCAACAAGATCCACTATCCACAATGAGAGAACAAGTTTTATCTAAAATTTTGCATCTTGTATGAAAGATGTTCTCTCTTTGGGATTGAGATAGATCACAAGATTGACCTCCAAGGAGCCTTCTAACCATTAAGAGGTCACCTTCTTGATGGGGGTAGACTTCCTCACTAGACTCTTCACCCCTTACTTCATCTTCACTTCCACTAGAGGAAGGGCAAGAAGTAGTCTCCTCTTGACTACTATAAATGTCTTGACCCTCCATGATCATGGTTTTCTTTGTGGGGCATTGAGAGGCAATGTGACCTCTCCCAAGACATTTGAAGCATTTAATGTTGCTAGTCCTTTCTTGGGAACTAGCCTTAGGGGTGTATTTCTCTATGGTCTTACCCTTATCTTCCTTGGGTTTTGAAGGTACAGCCCCTAAAATTCCATGGGCATGGTCCTTCCTTGGATAAGAGTGAGAGCCATAAGATTTTGAAGTAGGCTTTCTTTTAAGTTGTTGCTCCATTCTTATACAAAGTTGGACTAGCTCATCTAGGTCCCTATATGGAAGGAGTTCAACCTTGTCCCTCACTTCCATATTAAGCCCACTAAGGAACCTAGCTATGCTTGTTCTTTCCTCCTCCCTAAGTCCAGATCTTAAAAGGAGTAATTCCATTTGTTGTCTATATTCTTCAACACTCATACTCCCTTGTCTAAGCCTTTGGAGCTTGTCCATAAGCTCCCTTTCATAGTAGGAGGGAAAGTGCCTCTTCCTAAGGGCACTCTTAAGATCATTTCAATACTCTACTGGAGGATCCCCATGAATCCTTCGTTCCCTAACAAGGGAAGTCCATCAATAGAGGGCATACCCTTGAAAGCTAAGGGTAGCCAATGGAACTTTTCTCTCTTCGCTAATATGATGGCAAGCAAAGAGTTGTTCAACCTTCATTTCCCAATCTAAGTAAGCCTCAACATTATCTTTTCCATGGAAATATGGGAGGCTAATGTTAACCTCTTGAGGCCTTTTATCCTTTTCTCTTCTTTAGGAGTGATGTTTAGTATATGAACTATGACGCCCTCTATAATAGTCGCTAAGTTCTTCACTTAAACTCTTGCAAAAGTCATGACTACTATAAGAGGCATGTTTTTCTCTTTTCATTTCTTTCATTATTTTTCTTCTTTCTTCCTCTCTTATTTTCTCTCTTTCATCTTGACTTATTTCTTCCACTCTTTTTTTACCTTTTTCTTTTCTCTCTTGTTTTTCTTTCCACAACTTAAAGGATATCAACTCATCTAATATCTTATGCAAGGGGTCCTTAGGAGTAGAACCCTCACCATTAACACTAGATGAAGAATGAAGACTCATGTTGGTTCCTAAGTTATGGTTCTTTCTTGTTGGGGGTTTGAAAAAAAAGGTAAAAGAAACTATGGTTGAAACTAGCCAAAATAAACACTAAAAGAGGTGTGAAAGATAAGGTAAAAACTAATTGGTAAAAGGCAAGCTATCTAGGCGGTTTGACAATGGAGGGTAAAAGAAATAAGCTATGAAAGTAAGCAAGAAAAGCAAACTAGGTGGATCCTAAGAGTGTTTGGATGACCTCATTTAAGGTTCCCAACAAAGCACTCACTATCCTAAGGGAAAATTGCCTAAAATTATTACACACAAATGGAAGTAGGGTGACCTAGCGGAGGCTCCCAACTTACTTCCAATGAAAGGCCTTTTTGTTACAAAATTTGAAAGCAAAGCAAATTGCCAATTACAAAATTACAAAGAAAAAAAAGTCCTCAATTGTGGTGGCTATTCTCTCTTTAGTGTTTCACTCAATTTGAAGTGCTTCTTAGTCCAATAGCTCTTAAGGTGGTTGGCCCCTTTCTTCTTGACTCAAATTCTTCAAGATATGGCACCAATTCTCCTTTCCAATTCCCTATATGGCAACTCACAAACAAGGAAACAAAGAGACAAGCAATAACCAAAGAACAAAAAAAATGAAATGAAAGGTAAACCAATAGAGTTTTAACAAGACAAATTTTCAAGGATTATTCAACAATTAAAGCAATGAAAAGCACAAAAAAGCAAGCTAGGACTCAAAGAGAAACCTAGAATGGCTCTAGAGTAGAGTAGAAAAACTAAAAAAAAAAAGACTCAAGAAACCTCTAGTTTTGGCACTTGTTTTCACAATAATTTTCAATTTAAATTTCAGAACTAGAATTGGTATAAAATAGGCACCAATTATAGAACAAATTTTTGAGCCAAAACAACAAGCACACTTCCCTTTCACTTTTTTTTCCTGGACACTGATTTTTCTGCCAACTTGTGTGATTTTTATTATTTTTTCCTTTAATCCAAATCGCTTGGTTCTTTTTTTATAATTTTTTTCCAGATGTCTAGAAAATTCAGTAAAATTTTCAGTTCAAAACTCATAGTGACCAATTCCCAGTAATTTATACAATTTTGTATGTTCAAGCTGCCAGCACCAGCGATTTCAACCTAGAAATCAAGAGTAGTGTTTATGTTGCTTAAGGCTTGGATAGTTACAATTTGTGTTTGCTTATGCTTAATTATCTTGAATAACACAATTCAAGAGAGCTTAAGACTTATTTGATTCACAAATCCAGCCACAACTCAGCATCACAACTCAACTTCATCATAGGCATCATGTAGGAAACTTAGAAAACAAAAAAAAAAAGTTCAAGAACAAGACTACTTCTAGGAATTGATTTAGAACATGTTATGAACTAAATAACATGCATGAATTAGACTCAAAATTCAAAAATATAGGCTAAGAATGACTAGAATACATGAACAAAGGTATCTAGAATTCAATCAACAAAAATAAAAATTCAACACAAACTTAGAACATAATGTGACAATTACTATGACTAAACATGACTCTAAGACAACATGGATTAAGTGATTTACACTTAGATTTTTGTGTTTTTTTTTTCTAATCAATATTTTGGAAGAAAATTTAGATCTAAGGTTCAGCACAAGAATATTATGAATGAAAAATGATAGAACCTAAAATCAACACAAAAACAAGATTCAAGAGTAGATCTACAAAATTTGAACCATGGAAATGCAAGAACAAGTGTAGATCTAAGATTTAATCGGTTTATTTTTTTTTAATCTACTCTAAAAAGAACCAAACCACAAGACAATGGAGGATATACATGGAGAATAAGATGAAGAACAAGGAATTAAAGAGAATTCACCGAACAAAAAGATAGAGGAAGCAAAAGAACATCACCTAGATGAAGATGCTCTTGATACCACATGATGTAAGCTCCATTGGAGCTTGTAGGCCTAGGATCTTCTTCATCAATGGATTCCTTTGCTCCTTGGAAGATGAATGGCAGCAGAATGGAGAAGGAAGAGAGAGAGGAGACGCCACTTCAAGGAGAAGATGAGTCTAGAAGAAGCTCATCACCATAGGAGGCCATGGATAAGAGCTTTGGAGGAAGAAGGAGATGAATGAAGGGAGAGGGAGAGAAGAGCACGAAATTTTGTGCTCCAAATGAGCTTTGAAATCTGAAGTTTAATATTCAAATGATCAAAGTTCAAAAAAATGCACACACATGACCTCTATTTATAGCCTAAGTGCCACACAAAATTGGAGGGAAATTCAAATTTCACTTGAATTTGAAATTGAATTTGTGGAGCCAAAATTTCACTAATTATGATTAGTGAATTTTAGTTATGGTTCAGCTCACTAATCCAAAATCAATTCCAAGATTATCCACTAAGTGTGCTTAGGTGTCATGAGGCATGAAAAGCATGAAGGACATGCACAAAGTGTGACTATATGATGTGGCAATGGGGTGTAGTAAGCAAATGCTCACCTCCCCCTCTAAAATTTAATTGGATTGGGCTTCTACCAATTCAATTAAATTTATTTCCAACTACACACATCAAATATCCACTTAGTGCATGTGAAATTACAAAACTACCCCTAATACAAAAACTAGTCTAGGTGCCCTAAAATACAAGGGCTGAAAAATCCTATATTTCTAGGGTACCCTACCTACATTATGGAGCCCTAAATACAAGGCCCAAAATTAATGAAACCTTAATCTAATATGTACCAAGATAAGTGGGCTCATACTTAGCTCATGGGCCCGAAATCTACCCTAAGACTCATGAGAACTCTAGGGCCTTCTCTTGCATTTTTTGCCCAATCTTCTTGGAGTCTTCTATCCAATTCCCTTGGGGGGTAGGATTGCATCAAGTAGTGTCACCTTGATTGGAGTTTACTCATTAATTTCATTTGATTTGGTACTGCATTTGCATTTCTAAGGACTAGCATTGGTGCACACCTCGGATTAAAAGCTTCTAGAGCCTTCTTCTTAAGTTTCACTACTTCTATCTTCAATGCTCCTATGTTGTTCTTTGATTCAACCCTTGTAGGAAGGATTTTAACCCGTGTAAGATTTTTCATTCCCACTGGAAAAGAAAATCTAAACAATTTCCCGTCATTACTATTTAGTATTCAATCTTGTTCAAAATTTTGATAATTTTTTTCTCTCTCGCAAGCATCATCAGATTTAACTATTTTAGACTTTGATATACCCTTTTCCATCACTTTTGTAGCTTCTGTTCCAATTTAAATTTTGATGATAATTGGTATAATGGTTTACGTAACATGGCAAGTTCTCATTGTTGCTGTTCCAGCAATGGTTGCATCAAAATATGTTCAGGTTTACGCACTTTCTAGTTTTTCTTGGTTTTCTATTTGTTGTCCTTGCTGGTTCATAAAGCTAACAAACTTTTAATCACTTGGATTAATGGAACCACAAAAGCTCCTGTCATGAATTTTGCAGCTGAGACATCACTTGGATTGGTTACTATAAGAGCATTTAATATGGCAGATAGATTTTTTAAAAATTACTTAAAACTTGAGGACACAGACGCGGCACTGTTCTTTTATTCTAATGCGGCCATGGAATGGTTAGTTTTAAGGATTGAAGCTCTTCAAAATTTGACAGCCATCACTGCAGCTTTGTTGCTTGTTCTAGTTCCTCAGGGATACGTTTCCCCAGGTAATAATTACATGAAAGATAAATTGCCAAGGTAAAGCTTTGTGCAAGCTATTAACAAGCTAATTATTCTTGGTAATTCTCTTGGTCTGTGCAGGCCTTGTGGGGCTATCTCTCTCTTATACATTCACCTTGACAGGAACCCAAATATTTTTTACTCGATGGTATTGCAACTTATTAAACTATATTATCTCTGTTGAGAGAATCAAGCAATTCATTCAGCTTCCAAAAGAGCCTCCTGTCATTGTGGAGGACAACCGGCCTCCATCTTCATGGCCTTCCAAAGGCAGGATTGACCTTCAAGCCTTAGAGGTAAAGTTGCATCCTTGTATTTCCTTAACTTTCTCTCTTTATTTTAGTACCGTCAATTGGATAGATCTATTCATGTCTGATAGCTTTTTTTCGACATTAATTGATTTCAGATAAGATATCGTCCTAATGCTTCATTAGTGCTTAAGATATATTACTTTATTTCTTATGATAATTTTCTTGTAGAAAGTTAGTTTATTTTTTTTTCCTTTTCGAGGGATTACTACAATTGTTATTAATGATGATGGTGGTCTACAATTAACATGTATATTTCAATATCTGCTTGATATGGACCAGGAAATTTAAACTAATGATATGGATCATGGATAAGCCTTGTGGGTAGACAATCCTTGTAGCCTTGGCTAACAAGCCACAGTTTAAAATATGACATGGCCAAGTACAATAGTTACACTTGATGATATGAGTATAAAACCAATAAATTTAAAGTTTTATTTTAGTAGTATACTTTTCCCCCTTATGATGATAGGAGTATAAAACTAATAATTACAAAATGTAATATATTTTTTATTACTAATATTTCTTATTAAAATTATATATATATATATATAAAAGTCATATGCAAATGCGAATATGCTTATAAAGATAATAATTTTCAAAATATGTTTGCATAAATTAACATAATGCAAGACATGTGTGAATATAAAATCATTTGAATATATATTAATTTTGATAATGATTTTTATATATTTTTACATATTTATATACAAATCCTCTAATATATAATTATACTAAATAAAATAATTGAAAATACATGAAAATCATAATCAAAGTAAATTGCATATTGTAAAGTTAATACTTGTGCATGGCTAAGCTTATTATATTAGTTCTAATAAATTTAAGAGTTTGCATTATTTTCCGTAAGTTAACAGTTATAGCTAGCTATCTAACATGGAGATCAACTAGTTAGAATGTTAGTTTATAGCTCTTCCCATTCCGTATTAAGTTAATTTTGAGACAGTTAGGTTTAGAACATTAATATAATGTATTTTGAGGAGTAGCTTGAATTGTAACTAGTCCAAAGTCTAAATTTTTTATAATTTACAATATATAACATTCATAAAAAAAACTATATACATAATGTTAATATTGCTATATTATAATCACAAATCAGATTAACTCAAATTTGTTCCATATATTTTAAGTATTAATTAGGTCGAGTTTGAGTTCAAATTAATAAATAACTCTATTAAAATTTCAAGTCAAATAGGATTAAAGATAAACTTGTCTCTCAACACCCTTACAACCTATCCTCCGATTATCTTAAGAAACATATTAGATAAGCTAGGTACAAAACTTGTTCTTTTTTTATAAAAAAAAAATGACAAAAATTGGATGAACATTATTTAATCAAATGTTAAATATTAGAAGAGACTATAGAGCTGAAGTAAAATAAAGTTGGGGAATGGGGATTTAGCTCATTGTATAGCGCTGGCTTCTTGTGAGTTTGCGGGTATTGATACCCCATATCTCCCCTGGTGCCTTACATTTTGCTTTATCTTATTTATTTTTATCATCATATTTGTACAAAATTTTCTTGACATGTTTTTGGCTGCCAAGATCATTGAGAAACATCAAAGAAATTTGGTGTAACTACACTTCATCTATCTAGTTTGAGTAATAAAAAACTTGTTTCTATTTCATTTTTGGCCTAAGTTTTTAAAAGATTTAATAAAACAAAAAATAAAGCAACTAAAAGCATCAATATCGTTGATGCAAATGTTACTTTAATTTCCTACCGACACCACTTGCTCATAATGATATTTTTTTTTAATTAATTTGCAGGATGCCTCAAAACATGTTTTCCACATTGTTACCGATAGACTCAATTACGCAGCAATGACATTAAGAAAATAACTACTCCGAGGCCTATCACAGGCACGGTGAGAGACTTTTGGCAGCCATCATGATGAGTGCTCATCCACACTCCAAATATTATCACAGTAATGGCCAAAAGTTGCACAAGGAGAACATGAAAATAGCATCAACAGTCACAGAATTAAAACAAGACAAAGGGGGTGTTAGTCGATGAATACGACTAACTTTTGTGTATAAAACCTTTGTATATTGTATCAAACTTTCCCAATTTATGGTTGTTTTGTAATACTATAAGTACTTTTTGTTAAATATAGGTAATAGATAATTTATACTTTTGTTTTGTGCGTTTAATAATCAATTTCTCACAATTTCAGGTTAAATAGGCAACTTTGGCAAAATGTTGTTTTTCACTCTTTCGCTAAGCCAAGCTGCTGGCTTAGCGAGAATTCGCTAAGCGCAACCTTCAGTGGCTAAGCGCAAGGAAGAATCCAGAAGAAGATGAGCTATCAAGTTCGCTAAGCGCACCGCTCTAGGTCATCAAGCGCACTGCTTCAGCTCATCTGCTAAGCAAAACAAGCGCGCTAAGCCAAAATCCACTTATGCGCGCTAAGCGATCCAGATCTGCGCTAAGCGCACGAACTCGAACAAGGCCACCTATTTAAGCCTGAAATCAGATTTGCAAAGGGAGTTTGGCATTTTTCTTGAAGAAGCCTCTGCATGCACGAGAGTCTGGCCTTGGCTTGAAGCTTTTGCATGTTTAGGAAGTTCTAGAGAGAGAAAGGTCCAAGTTCCAGAGAGTTCTGAGAGATTTTGCTGTGTGAAGATCTGCAGAGACGCGAGTTCGAAGCGGAAGCCGTTCTGAGAGCTTGAGATGAGTTTGTGAGTGATTGTGAGATCCTAGAGGTGAAGGAGACATCCTCACCTCTTGTTTTTTTTTGCAGTCTTTCATCTTGTTCTTCTCTTTGTAGTAAAGGAGGTTTCCGGACTATGGAAAGCTAAATCCTCTGTTGGATCTTCCCTGTAGGTACCTGATGTAAATATATTTCTATCTATGTAATGATGTTTTGTGTGTTCTTTGTGCTATCTTTTTTTCATTCCAGTGTACTTTTACCTTGATCACGTAGATGCATGCTTTGTTAGGGTCATTCAACAGTGGAAACTAATCTGATTCTAAAGTCCTTGATAGTACGGGACTAAGTTGTTGTGCTATCACGAGGAATTGGGGTACAAGAACTTAGTTGTGTATGTGTGTCTTAATGCGGTCTTGGTTGAGTTTAGTCTTACAAGAGGAATCTGCGGACGAGGCTTGATCAGGACTAGGCTAGGTTATCATGAGGAATCGGGGTCTAGCAGTCTAGGAGACAGCATAGGAACGCATGAGCATTGTTAAATAGAGAACATCCTTTTTAGCATCAGGAACCTATGAGGAAGACCAACGCATTCTCTACTTGTTTTTACACAGTATGTCTCTTTGCGTGATTTTCTTTCTTTTTGCCTAGATAGTTTAAATACCTGTTCATAACCACAGTCATATTTTCATACCAGACGCCTATTTATCGAAATAGCTTGCCAGATAACACAAGTTCCCCGAGAGTTCGATACTCGATTCTTACCATTTTATACTACTTGTGCGATCCGGTACACTTGCCGGTTGAGAACAGGGGGCAAACCTCAAAAGGGGAACACAAAATCGTTCTCCAATGATAAGAACCATGTAATTGCTCATAAATTAATAATGAAAATTAACAAAAATAAATTACCATTAGTAAGAAGTTTGCGATGCGAACTAGCGATAGTTCCTTTCTCCGAACCACGCGTCACGGACACCGCCATGGCTACGATAAGAGTCCCACCACCACCAAAACCTATCGAACCCTAACAACCTCTCCCCGACACTGTTAACTGCTCTCATCATTTCATCTTGGTACCTCTCTCTCTTTGAAGCGGAGAAGCTTCACCACCATATCTTCCCCTTTTGCCCCACTCTGCATGCTCCCCTGACGATGGCCCTCTCTCTCTGCCCGGAAATGCACGTTGTTCCAAAATGCAGGAAGCGAGTTCATCGCCCTGTCGACCTCCACGTACACATCGCCATCCCTCCCTCCGTCACCCCCCAATGCCCCCCCATCGGCACGTACTTCTCTCGTCGGAACGCTACCACGTTGTTCCCCTCGTCCCCCGCCTTCACATATATCTTCGCCCGGTCGAAACACCGCATCACCGCTGGCACACACTTCTCCTTCACACTCGGAGTCTCTTCCTCACCTTCGTCCACATTATCCTCTCCCGAAAACTCGTATTCACTGTCGCTTTCAGGTTCGGAATGGGAATATTATTTGAAAACAACAACGTCTTCTGGTTGGTTGGGTCGTTTTCGATTGCGGAGGAAGCGGGTGACCAATGCCGCCGTTTCGGAGAGCTTGATTTCGGGAGAGGAGAGAAAGGAAGGAGCGAAATAGTCGTGCTTGAGTTAGGGTTGCTACTGGCTGCATTTTGTTATTTCCAAGGAAAAACTAAAATAAATAAAATAATTAAATTTTATAACTTCAATCAAAGGCGGTTTTTAAAAAAACCGTAGTAGTTAGATTGACTAACAAAGACGGTTATTACAAAACCGCCTTAAGAAGGTTCACATCGAAGGCGGTTGTATAAAACTGTCATAGCTGGGTTAAAAAACTTTGCTTTATTTTCAAAAATGCCACCATATCATTTACTACATCGGTTTTTTATAATTGATGTAGATACAACGACGTGAAAAAGAAATTTTCTAGTAGTGTAACTACACTTCATCTATCTAGTTTGAGTAATAAAAAACTTGTTTCTATTTCATTTTTGGCCTGAGTTTTTAAAAGATTTAATAAAACAAAAAATAAAGCAACTAAAAGCATCAATATCGTTGATGTAAATGTTACTTTAATTTCCTATTGACACCACTTGCTCATAATGATATTTTTTTTAATTAATGTGCAAGATGCCTCAAAACATGTTTTCCACATTGTTACCAATAGACTGAATTACGCAGCGATGAAGATGGGTTTTTGGTGAATCCACCTAGCAAGGCAACCATTCAAGTTCAAGACATGTTTTTATAATTAAATATATGTAAGATTAGTTACAAATATTATTTCATCAATAAAATTAATTGAATTAAAATTACTACTAAGATCCAGCTAATACCTAGTCATTTGGCTATTGTTCTTAATGGTTCTATTCAGTATTGATTACAATAGCATTGTTTTTGTAAAGAAAATTTGCCATACGTTGATACCGTAGTGTTTGATGATAAATTATTAACTCTGTGAATTTTTTACCTGTATCTATAATTAGTCTATAGGGTAGTTAAGATTGATTTCACTCATTAAGTGTTGTAAATGCGGGGTTGTATTTCTTATGGAGCATTAGGGGAAAATGTTATAGTGTTGTGATAAATGTTTATTCATACGTGTGTATTGGCATATGAGATTGTCCTTTTTTTCTGCTATTCATACGTTTTTTTTTAAAAGCACATTCTAAGACGATTTTTCAGACAGTTATATGAAAAATCATCTTAGAATGTACTGAAAAACCATCTTAGAATGTAGAGACATTCTAAGATGATTTTCTCAGACAATTATCTAAAGAACCATCTTAGAAAGTGTATCATTCTAAGACGGTTCTTAACTAAGACCTGTCTTAGAAAGGTACATTTCAAAGACGATTTTTAGTTAAGAACTGTCTTAGAATGATATATTTTTCCAAGACGACTCTCTAGGGAACCGTCGTAGAAAGTGTAGACTTCCTACGACGTCTCTTACAACGATAGTTAATAACCAATGTAAAAAGCACAAAATAACTGACGTAAAAACTATTTTTTGTAGTAGTGTTTATTGAAGCGGTGTGGTGATATCACTATTTTTGTTTGATTTCTGAATTGTCAAATTGTTATCACTTGATTTTTTTATGTATATTAATGTTTACAATTTTTTTTGTTTTACGCTTGTGCATTGACCACTATTTTTGAACTATCACTCAATTGTTATCACTCGAACTAAATGTTTGACCCAAATTATTCTATTCTCGTGGCTTGCAATCTAAGTTCTATGTACCACGTACTCTATCAGTTCTTTTATATATATATATATAACATATAAAAAAGTAAAGTAATAAAACAAGATTAAATTAAATGAAGTTATAGGAATTATTGACTTGATTTAGACAGTTTTTAACAGCTAAGAAATCATGCTTTAAAATACAAAATAGAAAATCAAATTTTAGTGGTAAAAAATTGTCACAAATTATGAATCTCTTACTCTTTGTTTGGCTCACACCATGTAAAAGGATTAAAAAAATATTTTACAAATTTCATAACTAAAAAGAATAACTTTAAATTTGAATGACTAAAAAGAAAATGACTCAAATTTAAAAAACTAAAATTATATTTTAAGTCTTATTATAATTCATGATTCGATGGGTCTAATCATAATCTACAACAACAAAAAAGAGAAATAATCCATTTTATTTTAGAGAAAAAGGGAACTTTCTAAACAAATATGTACACAAACTAATTTAATGTCCCAATATTCTAATAAAATAGTATTCGAGACATCACTTATAACAAGCATCTTACAGAGAAAGAGCCAAATTACTTAGAAAAAATGTACCATACCAAGGAAATGCTTTGGAAGGAAAAGACATAATACAGTAGGAATGAGAGTAATCCATTTCCCAAGTTCTGTCTTGTATAACCCATTAACCGCAAAAGGAAATAGAATGATACTAATAAGAAAATTTTGACATTAGAGAAACTGAAGGTATGAAGTTGAAAAAAATAATGCATGACAAAGGTAGAAGACGCCAAAAATCCATTAACATGAAGGCAGGCTGAAGAAAATGTATGGAATGAGTAGTTATGTAAAAATGATAGTCCTCCAGTCCCTGTGGTTCAACATCAACAAATAACTTAAGTGCACAAATAAATTTTATCAGTTAAAATGCATAAAAACTTTGAGCAAAAGAATTTCTAAGATTCCCCCCTTGGCATACACGTCAAACAAATAGAACTAGTACTTACAATGGAAGAGCAAATATGAAGTAAAATTTAAAGTGTCTATAACAAACAACATTAGTTATTGAGCCATTTTATTTCCTACTCTAATATATTGGATACAATGTTATCAGTGAACAATTCAAATTTAAATGGTGATAACAATAGAAGATGATGGATCCCCTAGCATTATGCCCTGCAAATTTATCATACATATGACAGTAATTTATGAACTGCAAGCTCACATAATAACATGCAATGGTGAGAACATGTCTATTTCTTATTCTCTTTTGTGAACTGCAAGCTCACATAATAACATTAACCTAAGCCTATAGGATTAGGCGCAGCTTCCCGCCCTTGAGGCTCATGGCCAAAGTTTAAAATTACAAATGTTCAGTTGTGATGCAATTAATTACCGAAATTGCAGGCACATGTGATCTGAAATTGCAATTGCACTATAACATCAATCTTACCATGCAATGTTAAGGTTTTTGAGAAATCTACACTACTACAAAATTGGCTTTCTACATCGGTTAAATTCACGTTTCTACATCGGTTAAATTCGCGTTTCTACATCGATTTTCACGCGTCATTGTAACCGGCATCGTTGAAACAGCCACGTCTTTCTACATCGGTTGAACAACCATCTTAGAAAGGCGCGATCCAAAGACGGGTCATGAGCCACACCCGTCTTAGAATTTTGACCATTCTACATCGGTTGTCCTGACAACCGATGTAGAATGTCCAACGTTCTACATTGATTGCGGTTGTTAAACGTTGTAGGTTGCTACCCCATGGTAATGCATTCTACATCGGTTTTGCGTAATAACCGATGTAGAGTATCCATCAATACTACATGGTTAACTTAATAACCGATGTAGAATTATTCATTTTTTTTATTTTTTTTTCCTTTTTCTTCATGAATGGCAATAACAATGCAAATATAATTAAATTTTTCAGAATTGAAAAACGTATACAAGACAGAAAGCACACATTCACATAGACAAAAGCACACACATGGACATGTCCATTACCACCAATTTTCCATTGGGCTCCAGCTTAATTACTTACAAGACATAAAGCAAATATGCAATTACACACCATATATATATATATATATATATATATATATATATATATATATATATATATATATATATATATATATATATATATATATATATATATATATTGCATACAACAACAACAAATATGCAATTACACACTATATTTGCAATAAGAAGCGAGACTAAAATTGAAAGCACTTTTGTAATTATAAGGGAAAATATTACTTATATAAAAGAGTTAAGAAGGATGGATCCACAAAGCATTAACTCTTATATTGCATACAACAAATATGCAATTCGATCCAAGGTATGTCCTCCAAGGTGCGACCATTTCCTTCTTCAGTTGGGTCAATATGTCCTCCATAGCTAATTGTGCCATCTCCAATGAGTTGTTCACCACGTTCAAGCTCCTCCAGCAATCTAAACTTCCAAGGAACTGCATTTAAACATACCAATATTTAAGACAAAATGGGCTGAATTGTAGCTTAATTGTTTGCTAGGTTGAACTACAATCCTTTTGGGGAAGGGAAGGGGGGGGTGCTAAACAAAATTTTAGTTGATATATAGTTTAGTCAAAATGATAAACTAAACTTCAGAATAATTGTAACAAAGTATATGTCAAAATATACAAAAGTTAACTAACAAATCTAAAATCTTAGCTAAGAGCCTAAGAACATAGTTTGTCCAAAGCCTCATTAGAGCAGGAACATCTTCATGATGAAACTTGATCAAAATTCAACAACAAAAGAATACGACAACAAGAATAACATAGCAAAACATGTAAAATATATGTAATTCAAATGCCCAAATCTTCTTCAAGATACTTGCATGATGATTTGTATATGGAACCTCGTATGACAATACAACTTAAAGCATAAGGAACAAAAATCAACAAGAAATTTGTTTCCACGTTCATTTTTTTTAAGAACTAAATTGACTCAATTCCAAAAAAAAAATTCATGCACCATACCAAAGTTTTCATATGCTAATAATAAATTCCTACACAGCTAGATTCACCTAGGAGAACTGCAAAACATCAAATAAATAATTCAACTATTTAATTGCTGATTTATTTGCCTCTTTAAGAGAGTTTTATAAAAATAGACAAATGAAATAGAAAAAAGAGTCTTATATATTTAAGTTGGGAAGGAGTACATATTGAAGATAAAAATAAATGATTAATTTGTATGTATTAAGTACGATTACACCTCATTGTTATCTATTTAAAAAACTATGGCACAATTGTTTTTTATATATAACACTCTTTCCAATGAGTTTTTGGTAATTTTCTTATCTACTTAATTTAGTTTTCTAATTTAGAAACTAAAAATAGTTCTTATTTCATAATATAACATAACATCAAAAGTTATAAGATTAATTTGATGGTTAAAGAGAAGAAAAAAATTATGAATTTAAATTTCTCCTACTAACCTTTGCCGATAAAAAAAATTAGTTAAAAAATTAATAACTACACAAGTGTTTATTGTGAAGCTTAATTTCTTGATTCATGTATATATATTGAGAGCATGTGCACAATAATAAAGAAAAATAAAATAAAATACTGTAAGACTCCATCTTATATTCAAATAACATGAAGCTGAATGTTTTCAAAATAGTTTTGACAATGATTAATTATGAGAAGAAATCTCTATAATTAAGGCGTCAATATGCCCAATTTGGCAAGTTATAAACTATAAGCATGAGGTTTTCCTTAATACGTGTTATGACATACATATAGTGGGGTGATTTCTTAAAAACAAGGCAACAACATAATCACTAATCAGATTGCAAAAATTATGGATTAGTTAATAAACTGAACTTCTCATTCCTCTTGATTAATCGTGGCATGTTATCCCTTTAGAAATGTCTGTCGGGGTTTAAGGGAACTAGAACGTGCTGAAGCAAAAAAAATTAGAAGTAAATCTTCAAGTTTGTTAATTAGTACGCACTTACATATGTATGTGTATTCGGTTTGTTGTTGTGCTTGAAGTGCAGTTCCCAGTCATTTTTTGTCTTCATGACACAATGCCAGTGCCATTATTAGCTTAAAGTTGAGACAAACAAACATTAATTAACTAGTAAAGAAGACATAGGAGTAGATGACAAATTAAAGACTAAAGAACATGCAATATGAGATTAGTGCTTACCATTTTTGCTCTGGTTAAATTATATATGCATGAATGTCAAATGTGGAAAGAGATATAGTATATCATCTAGAGAAAAGAAATATGAAATCCCCATATATTGATCAAGTTAGCAGCCACATTCAGACAAATTAATTTGTATAAGGCCTTTTTTATCTTCCAACTACATTCCATGTAGCCACAAAAATGTTGTTTACAGAGAAAAGAGACACTAGTGAAAATATGAATAAGGCCTTTTTTATTCGTAAGAAGGTAAAATCAGAGAAGCAATATACCTATAATTCTGCACATCTATAATTCGAGGATGGTCAAGATTCATTTTTGCCTACCTCACCTGATCTGTGCTCCTGCTAAACTTTTTTGTTCATTACAATGAAAATTTTATGCAAAAACTCAGCATTTTAAATAGCATCAAGATCTTTAAATGGACATGGTTCAAGAAATGGAATGGGGGTAATTCTATACCTATTTTGCTCTTTTTGATTATGCATGGTTCTCTCTCAGAGAAGCTATTCCTACCTCTATATTCGATGTCACCTCCTAAAGAAGGAAATCAATGTTCATTCCCCTGGTTCATTACATCCGCATATTGATTGTCTAAAGCTTCCACAATGGCCTTTTCAATATCAGCAACGACTTGCTGCCATTTTTTTCAAAAAAAAAAAAATCAAACTCATTCATCAATCTTTTGTGCATCTCATTCAATAACACGTTGAGAATCAAGGAATAAAAACTCAAGTGCTAAAATATGCCATTTCAATATGAGCAATAATATTTTTTACAAAAAAAAACAACCTTGGGATAGGTATTTTGCTTATAGGAGAGATCAAAAGATGAAAATGGAAATGGATAGCATCTAAAATTCACTGGGAAAAAAGGGGGAAGAAATATGCAGGACAAGGAAATAAATAATAGGAACTGGCATACATTCTCTAAGACCAAGGTATATTCCGGCCAGCGGAAAATGATGACCTCGTAGTCTGTCAATGTCTCCTTCAGCCGCTCATACATATCATCAACAAAGGGAGTAGTAGAATGTTGTGTTCTAACTCCTGACCATTTCACCTGCAACAGCAAAGCATTTAGATTTTAGACAAACCCATTGTCACAAAACAATTTATTACTGAAGAGATGCAGCAGTTAACATATGACCAGTTTTGAAGTATCCTTCAAAATCAAAAGGTTCATCGGTGATGATGGGCCCATCGGTGGTGATGATAGGCCCATCGGTGGACAATATATGAGGAAGGCCCGTAATCTATTGCAAAGCTTTGTGTTGTATATGGAAGCAACCTGGGAAGATACTAGTTGTCAAATAAATTGATATGTGAATATAATTAGCAATTGATATCATTAAAAAAAACTCAAGTTTCTCTAACCTGGAAATAATGACAAAATGCAATTTAAGCCTCAGGAGATAAGATATCATGAAGAAACTTGTAGAGTTTAGCAGCAGGTTCCAAGGCTGGTGCTGCTTGACCCGTTGCTGGTCTGAAAACCTCTATGATGCCCGAGAAAGAATACTCATCAAGTGATTTATAATTCTCAAAAACATGTGTAAGTATCTGTTTAATTTGATCATTGGTCTCTCCTAGTATTTGGTTCTAGAGATGAACAAAAATCATACCATGTTAGACAAGACAAAAAAATCAATGAATTTAATAGTAAGCAAATGAGATCAATTCAAGTATATTGACTGCATCTAAAATATAGTACATTGCAGTGAGCAGTTGAAGTTATATCACTTGTGAATTAAAAGATGACAATGATACCTCCTGGTGGCTGAAAGAAGTCTTGTTATTGCCCTTCATGATAACAGGTGCTAGCAGGTTATACACCAAGTTAAGGCAGTCTGCTGTAGGTGTAGCCACATCCATGACATAAGATAGATATCTATTTAAACAGAATGTTATGAACACCATTAGTATCATTAGAAAAACGTCAAACTAGACATATAAGAAATCAAATATTCAGGGGAAAAGTGCAAATCCAATTCACATTACCGCAGCTTGGTATATATCTCAGATACCCCATAATAAGATGCAAACTATGTCAACAACCATTTCCATGAACCGTGCAACAATAAATTCCTTTGCTGAAATCCCTGGATTTTCATTGCAACTTCCAAAACTAAGTCATATGCAATTGTCTCTGCTACAGAACCATACTGGGATTGCAAGAAAAGAGAATAAAATATGAATGTGTGAGGCACAAAATAGAAAACTCAAGAATTTAAATATTATGCAAGCAAAAAAGATATAAACAAACAATAAAATTTAAAAAGAATGGAATCAACTTTTGGAGTAGTAAAATAACCCCAATCAACATAGGGTCTAATTACAGGCTCATCATTTTTCATGTCCACCACTATCAAGTCAAATGAAAAGAAAACCCATAGTATGGTGTAACTTACACCTTACCTTCATTCAATGATTGTGAAAGAAAAGCTAGTGATCTGGAATTAGTTGTCTGTGTTAGAACCAGAACATTCCTCCCAAGCTTCATTGCCCAAGTCTATGAAAAAAAATAGAAAAAGAACAACACTTCAGAATTCACTATGAACACAGGTGAGAAAAGGATAATATAATTTATATTTTCTTTCAATTTAACATGGAAGAGAACCAAATCAAGAATTAAAGTTTCTCAATTTATATTTTCATCCCTCTCCATCCTCACCTTGGCAACCCTAACCACACTACAAGTCCCCGTCCTCATGAACAGCATGGCGGACGAGCAGGCCCTCTCCACCTGCTCCTTCCAGCTCCCCTTCTTCAGGTCCACCGGCACCGAAATCTTCCTCTTCTTGAAAAAACTCTTCCCCAGAAGCCGCGGCAGGAGCGGCACAATGCTCTTCTCTGCAAAAAACAAGTCATAAGAATCATAGAGTTTTCGCTTCGCCTCGAAGGGGCGGTAATCGGAGGCGAGTTTCGAGAGCTTTAGGACTTTGGGGACGGGGACGGATTTAGACTAGATTTTGGCTTAGGCCTGGGCTTTGGTGATGCGGGCCTTGTTGGGCCGATCATCGAGGATGAGGCACTGCTCGGAGAAAGGGGAGATGAAGGAGTGTAGGAGAGGAATCTTGTGAGGGTTAACTCAGGATTTTGAAGGGATCTTCTTCAGCGTGAGGATCAGGTACACGAATTCTTCGTCTTCGTCCAAGAGTTTTGGTTTCTGAATCTCTAATTGGGAGCGCCGCCACTTGAGGAGAGCATCGACGGCTTTGGATACTGTCTCGGGGCTTACATTCTCAGAAGCCACGAGCGACGTCTAGGGTTTAAGGAGAACGCTATGTTGTTAGGTTTCTTTCGACGCTTTTGAATGCCAAGGGACGGACACCATAGCCTTTATGAAAGAGTGTGGATAAGAAATAATGACGTTGTTTTAATAAAACTCATTGTAATTTTTTTTACCAACACAGATTTTAAGGCAATTTTTAATAATCGTCTTAGAATGTGTGTCGTACAAAACTTTTTTTTAATAAATAATTACAAAAATGTCACCGGTTCATTTAGTACTATTTTCTAGTAGTGCTACAACAACCACGATCATGATTGCAATTTAAAACCTAACATGGATTGATATAGAGAGAAATAAAAAAGAAAAAAAACCAATGTTTTGTATTCTTCGACAGAGATGTATTTAAAAATAAGGAGTGTTATCAGTCAGAACATATGAGTAACAAAAATCATAGGTAGCACAGAATAATCGCAACACAGCTTGGCAAAACAAATTACGAAACTAACATAAGAAACACATACAAGGCACAGGTGGCGACGATAAGATTACACTCACTTCAAAACACAAATTCTAAAATTGTCGCACTCAAAATCAACTGGCAGAGGTAATTGATTGGATCATCGTGTTAATTCAAATTTAACTACCAAAGTCTAAATATATTAATAAAAAAATTTAAAAAATTGTTGGTTTGGATCATCGTGTTAATTCAAATTGAAAAAAAAAATCGAACTAATTATAATTAGTTTTGTTCGGATTTAAATGAAAGGAACTAATTCACCGTACCAATTCTAATTAAATTAATTAGTTTAGTTCAATTGTCACGATGAAAGTGTAAAATAATTCTATATATACTGTTATCTAATAAAAAACTATAATTAATATAATTTCTAAAATAATTATTATAAAAACTAATAAATTTATTATATATATAGTAATAACAGTATAAAATTAAAATCTACTTACATCAATTTTTTATAAATTCATCTTATTTTCTGATCACAATTTATCTTAGTATTCTTATTTATGCTATTAATATATACTTTTTTCTCAAGACAATCACATTGGAAAAAAAATATTTTTTCATCGTCAGTCACATCTGAGGTTGATTTTTGATGTCGAGTTATAATTTTAAGTTGTTCATGTTAGTCAACTTTAAAGAAGCAAAACTAGATAAAACATTTTTATCAACTTTTCAACCATTACCTTAAAATAACGACTTATACAGAAAAATTATTCACCATACGTCTAACATAATTATTCTAAAGAAATTTTATACTATCAACAAATAAAAAATTATCATTCGATAATTATTATAAAAATTAATAATTTAATTATATATAATAAATTATGATTGAATAATAATATAAAATTATTTTACGCTCCTATCGGATTATAACATATTTTCTCATTTATTTTTTTCTTTTGTTTCATTTCTAATTTTTTCTCTCTCTCTCTCTTTTTTTCATTATTTTACCTGTGAATTATGTCTATTATATTTTCTCTGTTTGTTTTTCCTCCTTATTTATCTCTTCTTTTCACCTAAAATTGCTGTTTACAAAATTAAATTATACAACCGTGAATTCAATAATAATAAAATAAAAAACATAATTATTATTCTGCAATGCTGAAGGAAGGACAGAGGATAAGGATGCTTTCAGTGATTCTTTTGCGTTCGATGGTGATGGAAGGTAAGGCCATAGGATAAGGATGTTTCACTAATTTATTTATTTTTTTATAAAGGGATGTTTCAATAATTTAGTCCAAGCTGCTATATTATATACTACTATCAAACAAACAAGCATCGAATTGTTGTCTATCTATTAAACAAGCATTCAGTTATAGAGTTGGTTGGGAATATTTATTGAACCGCATGCTACACGAGGGTAAACAATTATTCCCTTGGTACTTGATAAGAGTTAAAATATTGGACTGAGGTAATATTTTATACATTAATGTATTAAATTTTATTATACTTATTTTATCACTTCTCTCTCGCAATATGGTATTAACGTATTATTAAGAATCCAATAAAAAAAAACATATTATTAAGAATAATATGAGGAAATTCCACGACAAGATGATAATGGCACGAGTGGTTATAAGTCAATTGAAACAGAAAAATGAAATTGATGGAGAAGGTATCGTTTTCAAAGTATGAGAACAAAAATATATACTAAAATCTATAAAAAAAATGATTAAGTAAAATCTATAATTTTGAATTCTGATATTATTATCTATCTTTATTCTTTGTCTATGTATAGTTTTTTTTTCCACTTCCAATCCTGTACAGATATATACTCGATCGTCAAAATACGTAAAATGAGAAATAATGGTCACTCCATTTTTAGGATGTATACATAGATGGAAGAAAAATAGAAATTAAACAGGAAAAAAATAAATATAATAAATAATATGATGAACAAAATAAAAACGAAAGCCAATTAAAAAGCTGAAAATAAAATAAAAATAAGACATGAAAAGTGAAAACTATAATATAAAGCTTCAATTCTTTTTTTTTTTTTTGGTGAAAATATAAAGTTTCAATATTTTTGACGCCATTGATGATGCATATATACCAAACGCACATGATAATATGATATGCTACGGTAACAATGCATAACCATCATGATGTCCTCTAGACAAGTACTTCTGAATTTAATGCAGTTTAACACGAGTTAAATGGACAGTTAAATACTGGTGGAAATTAACCACGTACGTTTCACGTTTCATCTCATTAACTATGTACGTACTTATATTTTTAATAAAAATGAGTAGTTATTCAACCACAAAAATGTTGAATAGTAATACGGTACGTAATCGTATAGTATTCAAATCCTCTATATAACGTGCATTTGTAGAACAATATGCATCGTCAATTCAACAGAATTAACACGATATACTCATGCTATGCATGATGCATTCCAAATTGACCAGTTGCCTGCCAAAGGAAAACATGTGCAAGCATTTCAAGCCCCCAACTTAGGGGTGTTTTCGGATTAGAGTGACTCACAAATTTAAATTTTCTCACGTCAATTCAAATAATATGAGTTGAATATTTTTTTTATTTGTGTTAAATACAATCTAACTTTTTCAAAGTGATTGGATAACAAATTTTAATATCTACATATGTTGATTCATTATTATTATTATTTCATCGATATTTTTTTCACTATTTGATTACACATAAGGTAATAATATATTAAGTATTTCATTTAACAAAATTTTAACTTTAAAAAGTATTAAATTTTAAAAAATAACAAATAAATTTAAATATTTTGACTTAATTCAACCTATGTTGACAAACAAATAAATTTGAATTTAATTTTAATTTTAATTTTTTATTAAAAAATCAATCAAATCTAATTTATTCAAATCTGATTGGATTAAATTATGATTCTCAGTCTCATTAGATGTAATTCAAATTGACTTGCCTATACTCAACTCAATACTTGATAGACACTCTGAGTCTCTTACATTAATTTTTAACATTTGTATGAATAAAATATTGTCATTTTTAATTAAATTTTTAAAAACTGTGCTTATCACTAATTCTATAAAAACATATCGTTCATTGAACTATTTTACACATAACAGCAATAAAAATATATATATTAAAAAGAATTAAAATAAAATTCATGAATAATAACTTTTCTTGTGCAAAACAACCCCAATAAATATAATAGAAATAGACTAAAAATTAATATAAATAACAATATTTCAGCCGCCAACACCCTAGACTAATAAAAAAATTTGTAAAATTCCAGATACTAAAATGCTAGATTTATACAATATACTAATATAGAGATTTCATTTAGATATTTACTCTTGATAAAGCATAAGGTTTTAAGACATTTCACCTTTATTTTCTCTCTCTTTTTCTTATCTATACATCCCAAAAGTATTAAAATAGATAGAGTGTATACAGGAACGATCCATGAATCTGGCAGAGGGAGGGGAAAAAATATTAACAATTAATATTAGACTTGTTTGTTTAAATTTATTTGCTAATTTTTTAAAATAAAATAGGTAACTTTTTTTATTTTTTTAACATATTTGTTTAAACTGTTCTGCTTAAAATAATGTTTTTTAATAAGCAAATTCGATTTGTTCTTAAAAAAAATATTTTTTTGAAAAGTATTTTTTAAGTTTAAACTGGTCATCAAATTATAATTAATAAAATGAATAAACTAAAAATTCATCAATAAAAAATGCTTAAATTAAATATAAGATATATATGCTCTATTAAATAGACGTACACACAATTTTAATATAAAATTGTTTTTAATATATAATATATAACAATAATAATAATATTTTCGGTCCAAATTAAATTTAAAAAAAACATCGCTTATTTTTTTTACAACATGTCTTTAGAAAAAAACAAAAAGTTAAAAACACATACATTTTTTTAAAAATTAAGCTAAAACCACGCTGCCACAAGGAAGATAATAAACCCCAAACTCAGATGGTAGAGGCCTTAGTGAGGGACTTAATGGTAATAGTAGGACCAAACCCAGCCTGCGTATACTCAAACTCAAACGTATCATAACGCAAAAAGAGTTCCACCAGAAACAACCTGCACAGCAGCACCACCAGATTCTTCCCGGGACACTGCTTATTACTCGCCGAAGGCTCCTCCGTCTCCCTCCCATTCGACCACAGCACGTGCTTCAGCATCTTCTCCCCCTCCCCAACAAACCTCCGCGGAACAAACACCTCAGCATCCTCGAAGATCCTCGGATCCCTCGTCGCAAACGGCTGGTACCCGAACAGCATCTCCCCCTTCTTCACCTCAAACGACGCGTCATGGCTCGAAACGACAAGGTTCTCCCTCGCGCGTGCGTACTGGTACGGCACCGCAGGTTCGATCCGCATTACCTGAGAAAGCATTATCTAACTAGTGAGAGAGAAAAAAAAAACTTAGATATTACAGATATTATGATATGATATTAGAGATAAAAAAAAATATGGATGTTGTTACGCCTTCAAAAAGAACATCTTTACTAATAGAATTCAAGTTTTTGAATCGTGTTTTTTTTTTATAAAAATCTCATAATAATATATAAGATGTAATAACTTTTTTTGTTTTATGGTAAATTTTATTTTGAGTTATTAAATTATTTTTTATGAATTTCATATTATGATATAAGAATTTTTTTTTATTTTTTATTCTAGTGATAGTGATAGATTTTATTTTAAATTCTTAAAACACTTTTTATGGATTAATATAAATATATTTTATGAATTAATTAGAAAGATATTAAAAAATTATTTAAAAAAAAAAGATAATTCGATAGATTGTTGAGTTGAAGAACCCATCACATCAATTCTTTTAAAGATGTTACAAGTGTATCATTACTCTTATTACCTCGTACACCACGGACTTCACGAGAGGCATGTTCTCCAACGCGGTGAACGTGACACCTCCCTCGTCGTTCACCACGCGCCGAACCTCACGCGCGAGGTCAGCATGGAGCTTTTCGCCGCTTAGCCCTAGCCATTTTAAGACGTAGGGGAACTGGTTCTTTAACCCTCCGTAGGCGTTGAACCCTGCAGTGAAAACGACGTTGTGGCACGCTTCGTTTCGTTTGAGGCCTAGCTTTTCGGCCTCGTCGAGTGCTGTCGTTGCGTGCGTTTTAAAGGCCTCGTAGAGGTTCTTGTAGCCGGACTTTGTGAGGCACGCGGGGAAAGGGAGTGTGCGGATTAGGAAGTCTTCGATGTAGTTGAAGATTTTGGGGAGGCCTAGAGTTGCCAGTGGGGCCAGCTGAAAGAGAAGCCATGTGTCCACGAGCTTCGGTCCCTGCAATGAATGAAACAAGAGAAGAGATATGGATTATTTCCAAGGCAAAAAATTAAGTAAATTTTGTTGTACATGGTTTATTATTTATCTCAGAGAGGGATTATTACGACAAAGAGAGTGAAGAGATAAAGAAAACCATCATATCTGGACATTACATCAATATTTTTTATCTTTTTTTTAATTATATCATATTATTTATTATATCTTTATTTTTTTCTTTTTTCTTAATAGGTATATAATAGATTTTGGGTGTCAAAATATATTTATCGATGGGTCACAAGGTATTTGAGTAAGATAGAGGTGAGTCTACACTATACAGTATACAAAACAGTGACATTTGATAATAGTTGGACAGATTTTATATTAGTATAGATAGGGAAATAGTAATTTTATTGTGCATGGTTAAATTTGTAGGTGCATGTTTGGGGCCTCATCTTGTACTGGCTTCGGAGTGTCAAATCGATCTAATTTGCAAAATAAATGCAGGAGCTACTATATATATATACTTCACTTTGATGCGGGTTAAAATAGACGTGATGAGGGATAGTATACGTCAAGTCGGTTTTATGCTATGTTTGAGCAATGGCAGATATGGAAAAAGGTAAGATTGAAAAAATAAAAGAAAAAGGTTGACAGAGAAAAATGTATATGACAAATATTTAACCTTCATCTATTTTTTTTTTCGTTCAATCTCTGTAACTTTATTTTTTTCATCACATCACATATTTGCTCTTTTTCTTCTTGTATCTCACTCCTACCAGAATCTCAATTCACCTCAAAATTGGGTCCACAAATATCACCGCTCAAAAGGAAAATAGAACGAAAATAAGCATATATTGAGTATTTTTTAATATAATTAGAATCTAACAAGTATCTTTGACAAGATTTTATAAAAATAAACAAATTTGTCATAGAACACAATATTAGTTAAAGTGGATCAATTCTATGTCAATTAATATGCCACGTCAATTAATCCGCATAATCAATAATAGCATTTTTTTTCTATATATGACAAATGATGTAATATAGAAAAACATTTAACATTTAGTTACTTCCTCTTCCATTTTTTCTCTTTTCACTTTTTCTTCTTTTTCTATTACATTACCTGTTACATCTATAAAATAGAATTTACCCCAAAGAGGGGTGCGAATAATGTCACTACATACCAGTCAAAAACAAAATAGAATGAAAATAAAACATAAGAGAAAGAATAAATGTATATAGAGTATTTTCCATTACAATTAGAACTTAATAAGTTTGTATTGTCAATATATAAGTTTTTAAATTCTTCATTAACAAAAAAGTATCTTTAATAATATTTTATAATAATTATTATAAAAATCAATAAATTATCCTGACTACAAAATTAGTTAAAAATGAATCAATTATGTGACAGTTGATTAACCTCTATAGTAAGTAATAGTGCATATTTTTTTATTTTTATATATTGCAAATATATATAATAGAAGAAAAAAATTAGCATTTATCTACTTTCTCTTCCATCTTTTTTTCTTTCTATTTTCTTGTTTTTTCCATCACCTATTACTTTTTTTATTCTCGTCTCTCTCTTATTTCCATCCCAATTAGCCTCAAAATGGGATGAGCAAATATCAGTAGGAATCTAATACGTTTATATAGTATGTAGGCTCAATTAATAAAAAATTATCTTTTGATAAATTTTTATAATAATAATTATAAAAGTGAAAAAATAACATAATTATTTATAATCGAATTAAACAATAGTGCCAAAAACATTTATAATGTGAAAAAAAAAACTGATTACGTAAAGAAAACATAATTATTTATAATGGAATTAAACAATAGTGTCAAAAACCTTTATTAAAAAAAACTTTTATAATATAAGTATTTACGCATATTATTTATTGTTATAGTTAAGCGTATCTTTAAATTTATATGCTAAATTCATTTCCTCAGTCAATATTCCAAAAACAAAAAAATCATTATAGATCCAAAATTAAAAAAAAAAACCCTTCTTTCTCACCAGGAGTGTGATGAAGATATTAATTAATAAAATAGCAATTATTTTATAAAAAAAAACGGTAAGCTATATTAAAAACCATCGTATTTGTATAAATACATTAGATGAGTGGTAGCAACACTCTTTTTAACATTTTCTTTTTGGATATTTTCTATTAGTTATAATTTATTAAAAATGATCAATTTTGGTAAATTTTACTTCTCAATAAAACTTATTCAAATCGTTCATTTTTAATAAATTACAACCAATCACCAATCACGGTATCCAAAAGACCAAAACATTATCTATAGCACTCCTCAAAAACATTGATAACATTGATAACATTTTCAATATTCCTTACCTAATATATCTTAATTTATTTTTAAAAGCTACTTTTGGTTTTCAATTTTAGTATCATATACGTACAAGTGAATTTCACCTCTAATTCCGGAATCAAAATAACTCAAGATCTATTAAACATGAAGTATATATAATTAAATCACGTGTGTATAATTAATTTGAACCTCACCTTAGAACCGAGGTTGGTCTGCGAAGGGTCTTTGCCATCACAGAACAACCTGAACATGAAGTTGAAGGAAGCGTCACTGAACACAGTGTTGAAGTCCGCTTTGGTGTTTTTACTCAACTGGTCCTCAATCTCCGCGAACGACTCCTGGAGGCAGTTTCGGAACAGAGGGACAAAAGAGTCTTTTCGCTTGGCGAGGACGTTAAGGAAGAACTGTTTGATGAGTGCGTGGTTGGGTTCGGTGGTGTCGAGGTAGGCGCAGACGCGGAACCCGCCGGTGAACTTGGTGGAAGGCATGAAGGTGCCGTCGAGAACGTTGAGCTTCTCGACCTTGTCGTTGTCGAAGAGGATCGGGAAGGAGGCACCGTCCAACAACGCGACGACACGAGGGTCCGAGGAGATGAAGGGCCCCGGAGGCATGTTGGTTCGGATCACGGTGGAGTTGTGTTTTTCAATCCTCGTCGCGAAGAACTTGTCGCGTCCTTGGTGGTAGAAGTAGTTGTGTCTGTCGCTTATTGCTCCAAAAAACGGCATTCCGTAGCTGCCTGCGGTGGCGTACGTGACGGATCCAAGAATTTTTAGTTGTGGAAATAATATTTATATTATATTATAATTTTTTAAAATTATATTTTAAATTATATTATGTCCTTGAAAATATTATAACACGATATAAATTCAACGAATAAAAATAAAACAAAATCAAAAACAATAATCTTGATCCGTTACAAAATTACATGAGTCTCAAACATGCTCCAAGTGGATCCATTCCTGGTTACCTGGGATTGGTTTCAGCGGAAGCTGCGTGTTCGAGGATGATGGTGACTTTGTCTCTGAAGATGGTGCTGCCATGGTTGAGGATGTGTGTTTGGAAGAGAGAGGGAGGAGGAGGAGTGAAGAATAGTGGTGTGTTGGAGGAGCAAGGTGGTTTATTTTGTTTTTTATAAGTGAAATCATTGATGATGAGTTGGTCCCTGCCTTACAGATCGAGTCACTGTGTGGTGTGGTGGGGTGAATGTGAAAATGATTTCTTTGGATGGATTATTACAATAAACGCTGGAAATGCAATTGACGTTTTTTCTATTTAATTTAAAATTAAAATTATAAAAGCATTGTAAATATGAAAAATGCTGAATAGTAGTACAAGATCTACAAAGATGATGCACCAAATCTGGTAAACTAATATCTTATACACTCTCTTTGTCAGCAAGAAGATAAATGATATAAAACAGAAATCGATAAGAAATAAATAAATAGAGGAATAGATAAAAAGAAAAAAAGTAGGATGAAGTTTTGGGTTATTTGGTTTGAGAAAAATAGAAGTAAAATTTTAAAAAAAAAATATTGAGGTTACTTTTTGGTTCAGAATGAAAGAAAAGGAGAGAAATAAGTTTTGAAATAGAAATATTATTTTATTATCCCTGTATAACAACAATGGATTGTCTCAAATTGCACATGGAAAATGATAACAATCGATTATCCGGGTTGAAGAATCGTTTTTTGAGAATCCGAAATAATCATTCACACAACGAAAACAATCAATTTTCATACCAACAGTAGCAATAACCGATTTACAAACATGCAAAAGGAGGGTTATTTTAGGTAATTGAATTTTGAACATGTATTTTCCTTGTATTTCTTGCTATCATAGCTTGGAAACTTTTGTTTGTGAAATCCTCCACTTTTAATTTTCTCTTTTCACTGGTTTATCTTAATCAAACAACTCAATTTTATCACCTATTTCATTTCTACAAAACAAAGTAATCATGATATCTGTCAAATGTCTTTTAATTTTAATCTATTAATTAACCTATTAAATTTAAACGTTTGAATTCGTATTTATTCGTAACAAGTCCCCCCACATTTTTTTTGGATTACTTAACAAGTTCGTTCGTCATACCATTTAACAATGCTCAATAAATATATACTAACGGTGCTGTACTTGCAATATTAATATATTATTATAACGTGCGCGTGAAAAACGAATTGGATGTATAATATATGGACAGGTGGATGCTTTGTATGATCTTGGACCATAACGCTGAACATTAATATTTATATAACACGTAATTATATATATATATATATATATATATATATATATATATATATATATATTAATTTGTGAAAAAATTATTAACATGTCATCTAGAAATTGGGTAGGACTATATAATCTTGGATTATACAATATTTTCTCCGCTATCACCTGCTACAAAATAATTTTTATTACATTTTTTACGTAATTACAAACACCGCGCGTACTCTTTTTCCTTTTATGGACAAGAAAGGAAGAGTGTGAAAGTCATAGAAAGTTTGTGTCAAGTAATAATATTTTTACAATAAATTTAATTATATAACAAATTTTACACAGATGAGAAATAGATAGCTAGGAAGAGAAGGGATCATTCGTAGCAAGGGAAATCTAAATTCACAGTCACACAATCCTGATCAACCATCAATTCGATCATCAAACGCCTTACATCAACTCATCTTTTGTTTCCAATTTTTAGCCCAAATAATCTACATCGTCCAGCTCAAAAAACATAATTTTTTTGAAGGCAGCTTTATGATTTTAGTTTAATAACTAGTCAGATATTCATGCATACACACACGGGTTGTTTCATTTTTTTTAGTATTGAAATTATGCTTAGATTAAAAAGTAAATTTTTTTTTAATGTTTGAAAAATTAGAATCTAAGATAAATTAATAGATCTTAGTTGGGGTTCATGTCATTTAAATAGATGCATGACAATAATTTAAACGTAATTTAAATATAGTTATCATTCAACTTTTTGTTGACAATGTTATAATATTTAAGTTGGTCTTAAATATTATGTCAATTTTGGAGTTTTGTAATGTGTGTAATGTCTTATTAGGTGTGTAGGATTGTAAAATGGATGTAACATATTTTGTTGAGTTTGCAATGGCAGAAATCTTGTGAGTAGTATAGGTTCCATGATATTGTTGTTATTTGTTGTTATGTGTTATCCAAGATATTTGAATCGAATAATCAAATAATTGCTACTTGCCGGATCAACTTGTTAACATTTCTATAGACATGAGTGAAACCAAATTACTAAACGTCTTTCCAGAAACAGAGGATGTTTGTAAGTTATTGTTTGAAAAATTAAAATTAGGTTATAGTTGGAAATTTGTGTTTTGCAATTTTGTTACATAAGACCTGTAGTACGACATACGTGTGTATTATTATTCCTTGTGCATGCCTTTAAATTGCCAATTAGTGATTATTCGTAGAGCTATTTTTGTTGCTATGCTATTTTGTTTTCATGGTATTTATAATAATTTCGTAAGGATAAAGATTGACAAAAATGCAATGTATAAAAGATATTATAAGTTTGTTTTAACTTATTTGCTGACAAAGGAAAGAATATCCCTTTGGGTGGGATTCTGCATAATGGCTGAGATACACTGGTTTCTTGTGCATTCTATTGGACATGGTACCCATTTGGATTGTGCTGCTATGACATTCATTATTTCACACAATATGAACAAAGTGCAAATAGTAGAAGATTAATAATATTATTGATATAAAATAGTATTTTTTTACAAAAGCTTACTAATAATTGATAACCAAAGGATGAGAAATAACTTAGAACTAATGTAAATATCCACATCAGAACCTTCAAATTATATCCATATCAAAACCATCAAAATATAAGTACCACTAAAATTTATTTCCTTACCTAAATTGAGCATGCTTTTGGAATTCCTCCTTCCCCATCGGTTGCTTGATATTCTTGGATCATCAATGTCAGTAGCTCTAGAACCCATGTATCAATTTATCTAAAACAGATAAAAAAAACAAACAAAGCATAAAAATATAATCAACTTACCATATAGATTGTGAGCAAAGATGACCCAAAAGCTTCATTGTTTTACCCCAGTCAAACCGTAACATCCCAAAAAAATTATCAACACATGAGAACTCACTCAGAGTGCAGCCCAACTCTTGATGAACCTTCAAACCCTAACGTGTAAAAAAATTAGTGTAGCAACACATTTGTTTTTTAATAGATTCAAACAAGTGTCAATAAAGTAAAGCTGATACTAATTTTTTAAATTTCTCATTTTGCCAACTAAAGGAGGACAAATGTGCAAATATGGAATGACAAATATATAATTTCTAGGGCTTAAAGATATTTTAAAGTATATTAACAAACACTATTAAGCATTAACATGCACATGTAAAAGAAGAAAATGTATAACAAAACAAATTTTTGGTAACAACTTACTTTCATGAATAAGCCCCGATAAGTAAAACAGTTTAAGCAATAAATTATTTTGTTAAATTATTAAAGATGAAGTAGAAAAATTATGTTGTAATAAATATATTAGCTAACAATACATGCATTTAAACAAAACATTACATAATAGGTATAGGGCAAGTAATTAGATACCCATTCCCATTCACTTTTAAAGAATAAGGTAATACTTATAATCTTTCGTCTATAATAATCTTAAACATGATTGTTTATCATGAATGATAATTGTGATCTATTAAGATTAAGGTAATACTTATAAACATGTGGTTAAGAAATATGTTTAATTTTTTTGAAACACAATACCAAGTTTATCTCCCAAGTCGCACCCCAATCAAAACAGTTATTTAAAATTAGAAGTAACTTCTATTAAGATTTCATATAATAATGAAATAATAAAGTATTTGAAAAGAAAAAAAAAATAACTGAGAAATAAAATACAGATAATAGAGTCCAAAAATCATAGATCATTGTAAACTTGTACACTAAAAAAAGTTAAAACATATGTATCAACATTTGGATATTTAGCACAATTGAGCCAATGAGTTTGTATAACAATAGTCTGTTTATCTTAGACCAAACCAAGAAACTTCAAATCCTTACTACCTGAAATATAGTAATTACAAAACATACCAAAAATAATTAGATTTCTAATTAAGAAAAATCAAATGGTCTATTCAAAAAATGTAACATGACTAGACAAAACACAAATCATATATATGTTTCTTTTATCATATTGTAGGATAACAATCCAAGTCCCTATTTTCATATGAAAAAAAATCATAAAAATAAGAGAAATGAAATACCATGAATGAAAGAAAGAAGTTAACTAAATAAAGTGAAAAGATACTCAGACACTTCCTTTCTTCTTCCATTTTTTATTTCTAGAAAAAACCTACAAAGCGAAAAGATATATATATATATATATATATATATATATATATATATATATATATATATATATATATATATATATATATTAAACACACAAAAATCAAACATATTTTAAATGACCATATTCTGAATGTAGCATGATAGTGAGTATGGTTATATGACAGAATTTTGACCTTCCAAAGGGCTTTATCCTTCAGCTTCTCTCCAAAAGGCTTAAGCTATCCTATAAAAAATTAAGAAGTCAAATTGAAGATTAAAATTTTCTAATTCTAGACTCTTAATCAAATATTCACATAAAAAAATATTAAAATGGTATAACAATATTGCTATCATTGTTTTTGTTGAGACATGAGCAAATATAGTACTCTGCTTTTGATTTGTATTGTTCAAGTATATCCCTATGCTTCTTGTGTTTTTCTTTGCTTAATAACTGCAAAAAAGGATGAAACTATAGTTAGATTATACTTGCCATTCTTACTTTGATAAGCAGACATATGAGAATTCTGTAGTTCTTGATTTCTACGATTCAACTCAATTTATTCTTAGTGTTGACAATGCTCAGGTGCATAGTCATTAACGAATGGTGAATAAAAAAAAATCTACCAAATATTATGTAAATTACTACTACTATTATTCAACCACTAATTGCTTGTTGACTTTTGAATCAAAGTAAATCATGACTTCTTATTGATTTCATGCTCGCTCATCCTATCCATAAAACTCTATACAGTGTAATTTTTATCACCACCAAAAAAGTCTACACAGGGTAGGGTTGAGTCTATTTATAAAATGTTAGATTAAATTTGGACATGGTTAGATTAAACTATTATTTTAAAACTGATTCGATGCAAATTAATCAAACTACATTTTGGTTTAATTTGCATCTAGTCATTTAGTTTCTATAACTTTTTCAAAATATAGTCATAGAAATTTCAAAAAAATAATAAATACTTTTTCAAACTTTTTCACATCCCTTAATGGATTTTTAAAAAAATACCCCTGTATGGGCATATAGAGAAAGATGTATATTGGACTACCTGTGAAGTTTCAACAAATAAAAAAACTTCATATAAAGCCAATCTAAGATCAAATCCAAAACTTTTCTAACATGGAAACCTGTAGGCGATTGCTTTTTGCACTTCCATAAGGCAAAAAAAGAGTGCAGGAACAGTGAGCAAAAAAAAACATCCAAATCTGCATGCGCCTAACATCCGTCACACAACTTGGTGTGGAGCCTCACCACTGGCACATGATAGACCAACCTCTTAATATTCACCGGCGACCACAAGTTTGAGGACTTTCTGGGTGGTTCCTCTGCAACAGCCACCACCGCCATGTGTGCACCACCACAGCTTCTAAAGTTCTCCACTGACAACAACAACCACCTATATGATTTGGAGCTGAAGAAAACAACAAAGCACTGAACCTGATAGTAACAATAATCCTAATGACAACAGGCCCACACGTGCACACAGGAAACTAACATACCTGCATTGTAGTGGCCCTTGCCGACAGCTCTAGCATTTCTGTTATTTTGCTTTTTGCATTCTGTTATTCCTGTCTAGTAGCTTTGTGCCTTTCTGTTATGGCCCAAGTGTCAATATCCATCAGTGTATTCACTATAAATACCATGATCAATGAAGAAATAAAGGCAAGGAAGAATTTGAGTAAACTTACTATTAGTGTAGTCTGGTAGTTTAGCTTACACCCCTATCATCTTTGGTCCGACCTGCCCTGTCTCTCCCAGCATGCCTGACCACAATACCAGGCAGGCTACCGTAGAGAGACTCGAGGAGGTCGTGCTCTGCCTCACTCAGAGTCAACAATCCCTTTCCCAGAACCATGCATCTTTTGCACAAGCACAGACGACAATGGATTCCAAAATCGATTCCATCCTGGAACGACTTGCCCAGCTAGCCTTACCCCCTCCCACTTCACCAAAATCCTCGCCACCCTCTTCCCCTTTTCCCCGCCCACATATTAAGCTCGACGTTCCCAGATTTGACGGCCAAGACCCACTGGGGTGGATTTTCAAAATCACCCAGTTCTTCGAGTATCACTGCATTCCTGACAACGAGCGTTTGACTGTAGCTTCCTTCTATATGGAGGGCCCGACTCTATGTTGGTATCAGTGGATGAGCCGTAACAGTCTCTTGACTTCATGGCCAACGATGCTTCAAGCTCTCGAAGCTCAGTTTGCCCCGTCGTACTACGATGATCCACACGGTGCTTTGTTCAAGCTCCAACAAAGAGGCTCCATCAATGATTACCTCTCTGAATTTGAACGCCTGGCCAATTGTACCATCGGGCTCGCGCACCCACTCCTTTTGAGCTGCTTCATTTCGGGCCTTACCCCCGACCTATGCCGCGAGGTCCAAGCGTTGCAACCTATGTCGTTGCCGCAAGCCATTGCTCTGGCTAAACTCCAGGAGGATAAGCTCCAGGATCACCGTCGACCCACCCGTTTTCCACTCATTCCGTCCCAAACACCACCTCTACCCCCACCACAGACCACCCAGCCTACCCCACCTCTGACCAAACTCCCTGTGTGGTGCCTCTCACCCGAAGAGTTAGCCTCTCGTAGAGACCGCGGCCTCTATTATCAGTGCGATGAAAAATGAGTTGTTGGTCATTGCTGCAAACCTCGCTTGCAGCTATTCATCACCAACGACAACCCCACGTTGTCCATAGACTCTCCACCTCCCTCAGATGGCGACGAACCCTTGGTCTCACTACCCGACACACCACAGTTGAGTCTTAACGCCCTTTCCGGCATGCCTGCCCCCGCGAATTTTCGAATGTATGGCAAACTCCACCATCAACAGGTTAGGATCTTGGTAAATGGCGGTAGCACCCATGATTTCATGCAAGCTCGGTTGGCCCATTTCCTCTCGCTGCCCTCCACCAACATCGCCCCCCTCCGTGTCATGGTAGGTGATGGCGGCACACTCGTCTGCTAGAAGGTCTGCCCTAATACTGATGGAAGCTTGCTTGTGGAGATTCTATGGAGGCTGGATCTTTGAGCTTCAATGAGGTCCTTTAATGGTGATTTTCCACCATGGAGATGCAGCGGAAGTCAAAGGAGAAGAGGTAAGAGGTGGCGCCATCCACTAGGGAATAAGCCATGGAAGAAGGAGCTTCACCACCAAGATGAGCCTTGGATAAGAAGCTTGGAGAGGATGCTTCAATGGAGGAAAAGAAAGAGGGAGAGAAAGAGAAAGGGGGGGAGCACGAAATTGAAGGAAGAAAAAGGGAGAGAAGTTGAACTTTGAGTTGTGTCTCACAAGACTCTCATTCATCAAAGTTACAACAAGTGTTACACATGCTTCTATTTATAGACTAGGTAGCTTCATTGAGAAGCTTTCTTGAGAAAACTTCCTTGAGAAGCTTCTTTGAGAAAACTTCCTTGAGAAGCTAGAGCTTAGCTACACACACCCCTCTCATAACTAAGCTCACCTCCTTGAAAAGCTTCCTTAAGAAGATTCCTAAAGAAGCCAGAGCTTAGCTACGCATACCTCTCTAATAGCTAAGCTCACCTCCTTGAGATGAGAAGCTAGAACTTAGCTACACACCCCCTATAATAGCTAAGCTCACCCTCATGACAAAAAACATGAAAATACAAAAAAAAGTCATTACTACAAAGACTACTCAAAATGCCCCGAAATACAAGGCTAAAACCCTATACTACTAGAATGGCCAAAATACAAGGCCCAAACGAAAGAAAAACCTATTCTAATATTTACAAAGATAAGCGGGCTCATACTTAGCCTATGGGCTCGAAATCTACCCTAAGGCTCATGAGAACCCTAGGGCCTTCCCTTGGATCTCTAGCCCAATCTACTTGGAGTCTTCTACCCAATGCCCTTGCGGGATAGGATTGCATCATTCCCTCCACCTTGGAAAGGATTTGACCTCAAATCCCGAGGTTCTTCATACTCTGGGCTCCTTCCCTCAACACTTGTAAAAAGAACAAAAACATATGTATTAGTGGTGTTTGGTATGTTGAAGTAAGGTAAGGTCTGAAAACCCATTTCCTGGGTATCTTCCCATGAAGGAACATGGTTTCTCACCAACTCAATGAGTGGTGTTACAAGTATAGAAAAATATGGGACAAACCTTTTGTAAAAGTTTGTTAAGTCATGGAAGCCCCAAATTTTTCTTATACTTGGTGGAGTGGGCCACTCAGGAATGACCTTTATTCTCTTAGGGTTCATGGGAACCCCTTGATCACTATTTGAAAAATTAAGAAAAGTAACGCAATAAAACATACCTTTTTCTGTATTTTCATATTGATTATTCCTACCAAAAAGTATGACAAACCTAAGGTGTCCCATATGAGTACCTAAGTTTGTATTGAAACTAAAGATAAGAACAAACCTACCTAATGGGTCCCTATGTACACACACCATGAAGATGTTAGGTGTACAAGTGATTTTACAAAAGAGGGTTGCACCACTCAAAACATTCATCATACCACCTATTTTAGGGACTTGGTACCTAATGATACCTATTTTGGGCACCAACAAAGCACAAGGATTTAAGCTCTTGCGAACCAAACCCTCATCCAACAACTTCTTTACTTGAGAAATAAACTCAAGCCCAAGAGGTGTGGCAATGCTAGCAAGTACCTTTTTACAAAAGAGAAAATGTGGAGGTTGTCTAAGAGGGAAAGTTTCTTTAATGTTTGTCTTTATTGTAAAATGAGTTTCCTTCTTAGCTAAACTCTTGGAGGAGACACTTACCTCCTTACACTTCTCTTTAACCACTAATGGTTGTCCTTCTTCTTGGGGGTAGATTTCTTCACTAGATTCTTCCTCTTTTGCTTTTTCACTTTCACTAGAGGAAGGTGAAGTAGTAGCCTCATCTTGACTACTATAAATGTCTTGGCCCCTCATAATCATGGTTTTTGTGGTGGGGCATTGAGAAGTAATGTGTCCTCTTCCAAGACATTTAAAGCACTTTATAGAGCTAGTTTTCTCTTGCATACTAGCCTTATGGTCTTGCTTTTCTATTGTCTTCCCCTTATCATCTTTGGGCTTAGAAGGTGTCACCCCTAAGATGCCTTGACCTTGGTCTTTCTTTGGATAAGAGTGAGAGCCATAAGATTTTGAAGTAGACTTCTTTTTAAGTTGTTGCTCTACCCTTATTTCCCAATCTAAGTTAGCCTCTACATTGTCCTTCCCATGGAAGTATGAGAATTTAATGTTAGCCTCTTGAGGCTTTCTTTCCTTTTCTCTTCTATGGGAGTGAGGTCTAAGATGTGACCTATGCCTTCCTTCGTAATAGTCACGAAGTTCTTCCCTTAGGCTTTTGCAAGAGTTATGACTACTATAGGAGGCATGTTTTTCTCTTTTCATTTCTTTCATTATTTATCTTCTTTCTTCTTCTCTTATTTTCTTTCTTTCATCTTGACTTATTTCTTCCACTCCTTTTTTTCCTTTTTCTTTTCTCTCTTGTTTTTCTTTCCATAACTTGAGGGAACTCAACTCATCTAAGATTCTAGATAAAGGGTCTTTATGACTAGTACCCTTGCCATTAACACTAGATGAATGATGACTCATGTTGGTTCCTAAGTTGTGGTTCTTTCTTGTTGGAGGTTTGAAAACAAAAGGTAAAAGAAACTATGGTTGAAACTAGGCAAATAAACACTAAAAGAGGTGTGAAAGATAAGGTAAAAAACTAATTGGTAAAAGGAAAGCTATCTAGGCGGTTTGACAATGGAAGGTAAAGGAAATAAGCTATGAAAGTAAGCAAGAAATGTAAACTAGGCGAATCCTAAGAGTGTTTGGATGACCACATTCAAGGTTTCCAACAAAACACTCACTATTCTAAGGAAAAATTGCCTAAAATTATTACACACAAATAGAAGTTTGGTAACCTATTGGAGGCTCCCAACACACTTCCAATGAAAGGCCTTTTTGTTACAAAACTTGGAAGCAATGAAGGTAAGTAAATTGCAAATTACAAAATTACAAAACGGTCCTCAATTTTGGTGGTTGTTCTCTCTTTGGTGATGTCATACCCTAATTTCGTCCGGGGATTATTATTTGATGATATACAACCTTTGATTGGCCGCTTCGAGATACTTGGCACCCTTTGTTGCACAATATGTGAAGTCCCGAGACGTGCCGAAAATCAAAAGGAAGCAGGCTTACGCGATCCGTGAAAATTCCGTAATGTGACGGAAATCGAAAGGAGGTGTTTTTCGCAATCCGTGAGTTTTTGTAACTTCTTCGAAAGCTAAAAAAAGAGTAAATACATAATCCGTAAGGATTCGTAACCTTGCGGAAGGAAAATAAGTATCGTTATGAAATTCGTAAAGTTTCGTAACGTTACGGAAAAAGAATTACCAAAAAAGGTAAAGGGGGGTGCATTTAGTACAAAGGGGGGGTACAAATAGCAATCAGGCCCACTTGGGCCTTTCAGATTCTTCCTCCAGAAGGCTGTTGCTTCTGGAGGAAGCAACCTTGCTCGCCTGGGCGAGTTGGGTGGCAAGCTCCTCCCCTATTTTGCTATAAATAGGGGGAGGAATGAAGGGAGAAGGGGTTCAGCCTTCTTGGCACTTCTTATTCTCTCGAAATTGCTGAGGAAAATTGTTTCCGTGAAGAAAATCCAAGCCGAGGCGCTTCCGTAACGTTTCCGTGAGTAATTACGCGAAGATTTTCAACCGTTCTTCGACATTCATCGTTCGTTCTTCGTTTTCTTCAGTCTTCAATTGGTAAGTACCCCAAACCGAGCTTCTCAATTCATTCTATGTACCCGTGGTGGTCCACATTTTGTTTCATGTATTTTTATTCTCGTTTTCATTCGCTTTCTATACCCCCTTTTGACGTGCTTCAGTCATTTATTTAAGTCATTTCTCGCCCAATCAAAAAATAAAATAAATTTCCACCGATCATTTGAATTGTATCATCCGTTAATTTCTATTAAAATGAATTCCGACCCTTCGGTCGTGCCGTAACCACGTTGGAAATCAAAAAAAGAGGTAAAATAATAATATAATAATAAAAAAAAATACCTTTTAGTAAAATAAAACAAAAAAATCAATCGGACGTTTTCTCTTTGGGATTTTTCATTCTTAACCGAATTGACTAATAACTAAAGTGAAACTAAGGCTAGAATCAACCCGCCAAGTCAAGCTCGTCCACAAAAAAATCACTAAAAAAGGATTTGAAAGTTTATCATCTCAGTTTTCCTTATCAAGTAAAAGGATCATTTTTAAGGTCCAACGCCTTAAAATGACCACCTTTCAAGTATAAAAGAATCGCTTGATTCACTCTTAAGAAAGAACTACGTAGGTCTGATTTCCTCTTCGATGGAGGGTACGTAGGAGCAAGAGCCCCGCTTTTGTCGACCTCAAAAAATAAAAAGAACTAAAAGTTAAGATAACACAATTTCCACAATTCTGAAAAATAGGCTGTTGTCCTTTGAGACAAACATAAGAGGTGCTAATACCTTCCTCAAACGTAAATACAACTCCCGAACTTAGAATTTTCATTTCGACCGGTTTCCTTCGGTTTTTTCGACGTTTCCCACAAATAAACGTTGGTGGCGACTCCGCGCATCTTTCCTCCTTTGGAAAGCGCACCCGTGAGCCTCGCCTTCGCTCGCCCGCGAAGGGCAGATTGCGACAGTTGGCGACTCCACTGGGGACTTTTTGTGAGTTAGGCCTATTTTAAAGGAATTGTGGATTTGTGAAACTTTGTGTGTGCATGTGTAAAATGTAAATAACTGTTGTCTATTTTGCATTCTTTACACTGCATTCTAAGCATCCACGGGTTTGAGTAAAAAAGGGGCCCTACACCCGGGTTCATGGGAATTTAAGGAGTGGAGGTGAATCTATCATCATGCTAGGTCTCCGACTTACTTGATAATAGTGAAACCTCGTCTAGAGCTTTCTCTCTTTATAATGTGTTGTCGCTGGTATTCCATACCGCCACAATATTATTATCTTGAGTGATGATACCTCTAGAAAACAGCCGTGTGAGTTATGAATTGTTGGGGAGTAGTTATTAGAGACCCCTAGATATTGTCCTATAGGTTCCCAAAATAGGGGCAAAGAGCAAACACGCTCCGTGCCATTTATTCTCATACATCTTTTTGGTAAATAGCACTAGTTTATAGTTTTGCTAGTGATGTTTGGTTTCTTTAGAGGAATACGTAACCTTTTTAATACTACGTAGAGGCGCCATCGTGCCCAAAACATAGCATTAAAATTGGGTCTCTGCGGTCTCGTATGTGTGAATTACCCCTTTGTGTTGTTTTCTTTCCATTTCATGCATACGCATTGCATCATTCATGTCAGAGTCTTGATCCACCCTTTTTTTAGGTAAATGATGGGGACAAATCAAAACGGCAAAAGGTTTTATCAAGTCAAGGTTAAAAGTCTAGATGTCACCAGCCTCAAGGAATTGGGACGTTTGATGGGACCTCTCCAAAGGCAAGCCTTCCGCAAAGTGTACGGGAAGATTCTAGATTTGACCGCAGCGGAGGTATTTACGGAAGCTGTCGTATCCCTCGCCCAATACTATGACCAGCCGTTGAGGTGTTTCACATTTGGGGACTTCCAAATGGTACCGACTATTGAAGAGTTTGAGGAAATATTAGGATGCCCTCTTGGGGGGAGAAAACTGTATCTTTTCTCCGGGTTTCTTCCCTCCTTGAGCAAGATTGCAGCTGTGGTTGGAGATTCGGAAAAAGAGATGGATCGCATGAAGCAAACTCGGAACGGCGTAGTGAGCCTGCCTCGGAAATACTTGGAAGGCAAGGCAAGGGATATGGCGAGCCAAGTGAAGTGGGGCCCGTTTGCGGATATATTAGCTTTGTTGATTTTTGGGGTTGTCCTCTTTCCGAACGTTGACGGTTTGGTGGACTTAGCCGCCATTGACGCTTTCCTCGCATATCACCATAGCAAGGAGAGTCCAGTGGTGGCTATCTTGGCAGATTTGTTTGACACCTTTGACCGGAGGTGTGAGAAAAACAGTGCACGGATTGTCTGTTGTTTACCTGCTCTCTGTGTGTGGTAGGTTTCACACCTATTCCAACAAGACACAAGACACCCGTGTCCGCTTCAAAGTTATCGCTCATGCGCCGAAAAAGGAAGAGTCGATTGGGACCAACATTTGGCTGGGATAGGAGGCAACGCAATCAATTGGTTTCCTCGTTGGAAGGAAAGCAAGGAAGGAGTTCTTTCCTCGTGTGGGGACTACCCTAATGTTCCATTGATAGGGACTAGAGGTTGTATTAATTATAATCCCGCACTCGCCATAAGACAGCTAGGGTACCCCATGAAGGGAACGCCAACAGAAGAAAGCCTCTCGCCTTTCCTTGTGAGGGATCTAAGCGCGCAAAGTCTCAAGGTGATACAAAGAGTCCACAAGGTGTGGAGAAGTCCGTTGAGGAAAGACAAGGAGCTTAGAGGCATCCGAAATGGCGTCATCGGTGGTTATCATGGATGGCTAAGAGTTCACACGTGAGGGTTAGATTGGCTCTCCAAATTGAAAGTTATCAATGAGGAGAACTTCGAAGCTCTGGAGGAAGATGAAGAAGTCCAAGCTCTAAAATTAGAGCTAGGGAAGGCAAGACTCGCCAAGGAGAAGTTCAAATCAGCCGCTACACACATCCGGAAAGAGTGCACCGAGTTACAAGAGGAAAACGCGGCCACTGCAAGAGCCCTTGAACAAGAAACCAAAAGGGCCCGCAAGGAGGAACATGGCCGAGAGAAATTCCGAGGAGCATTGTGGGGTAGCAACAATGAGCTCAAGCTCCGAAGATAGGAAAGAGACCAGTCACGGGTGCATGGCATGATTTTAAAAGAAGAGTTAGCTGCTTGCGCAAGGTCCAAAAGGAGTTTGGCCCAACACTTGGAAGCCACAGAACAAAGCATGCTAGCTATCATAGGGCAGTACAAGGAAGAATTGAACCAGTCTGTGACCCATGAACAAAAGCTAGCGGAGGATTTTGCACAAGTGTACGCCGAAAAAGAAGCAAGAGGGAGGGTGATTGATGCATTGCATCAAGAAGCGACTATGTGGATGGATAGATTCGCCTTGACCTTGAATGGAAGTCAAGACCTCCCGCGTCTATTAGCCAAAGCAAAAGCCATGGCCGAAGTGTGTACGGCCCCCGAGGAGATTCATGGGCTAATCAATTACTGTCAACACATGATAGATTTGATGGCCCACATAATTAGAAACCGTTAGGTTCTCTTGTAACACCTTTGTATAATCTTGGCTAGATGAAAGCTTTGTTCTTTTTATAAAATGAGAAGTTCTGAACTTATCATGTTATCTAAAAAACCTTGGGGTGGATCCAAGTGCTCCGATCATTCATTTGCATATTCATGTTTTGGTGGCATACTCACCGTTGTTTATTTCTTTAGGAATTTCATCATAACTAAAAAAGCACCAAGGCACCCCTATAACACTCGATCCAGAAAAATGGATAATGAAGAGGGCGTGCAGGAACAGATGAAGGCCGATCTATCGGCCTTAAAAGATCAAATGGCTTCCATCTCGAAGGTCATGTTAAAACTCCAGAAAACTAGGATAAAGCCACGGCAACCGCCTCCAGTACAGTTAGGGAAGCGGAGCTGGTGCTGCAGCCCGCCTTAAATCCGGGCCGAGACAGAAACACGGTAGTGTTTGGTCGGAGGTATAGTCCGCAAGCTTACCCCTATGGCTTTCCTCCGGACTTCACTCCCCGTGCCACCCCGGAAGATTTAAGCCAAGCCCCTACTTTCGAGGGGTAACTCCCACCTTATGATGACTATCCCGGGCAAGACGATGAGGAAGGAGATACCCATCTCGGTCCCCTGCTCCACCTCAAAGATCCGTCCCCCCATGAACTACCCCAACCAAACATAGTTCGTCATATCTTGGCTTCACCCACACCCGTAAAAGAATATGTTCCCTTTGTGGAAGATAAGGGAAAGATTGAGGCGCTTGAAGAGAGGTTGAGAGCAGTCGAGGGCCTCGGCAATTACCCATTCTCGGATCTAGCGGACTTATGTCTCGTACCCAATATCGTCATTCCTCCCAAGTTCAAAGTACCGGACTTTGATAAGTACAAAGGGACGACATGTTCGAAAGGGCATCTTCGGATGTATTGCCGAAAAATGGGGGCGTATTCTGCGGACGAAAAGTTGTTGGTCCATTTCTTTCAAGACAGCTTGGCCGGAGCAGCTATAGCATGGTATACCAATCTGGAAGCTTCCCAGATCCGATCATGGAAGGACTTGGCAACTGCCTTCATTAGGCAGTACCAGTACAATACGGATATGGCTCCCAATCGGAACCAGCTTCAGAGTATGACTAAGCGAGAGCATGAGTCCATTAAGGAATATGCCCAAAGATGGAGAGATCTCACAGCCCAAGTCGTACCGCCTATGACGGAGAGGGAGATGATCACAATTATGGTAGATACGTTACCCACGTTCTACTATGAAAAGCTGATAGGCTACATGCCAGCTAACTTTGCGGATCTCGTCTTCGCCGGAGAAAGGATTGAATCCGGACTACGAAAAGGCAAGTTCGAATATGCTTCCAATGTGGCCCCCAACAACAACAGAAGAGCCCCAGTAGTAGGCGCGAGGAAAAAGGAAGGAGACGCCCACGCGGTCACCACCGCCCCGATGTGGATGAAAACACCCCAAAATATCCAAAGCTCATACCAGCTCAATCCCCCAACTTTTTCAATCCGAGTCGGGAGTTCCCCCCTGACTCAAGTAAAAGGACCGCCCGCGGCAGAGAGAACACCGGCCCAACGCACAGCTCCAGCCACGCCCCAGCCAGTCAACAATACGGCCCCCGGCACGAGCTATAATAATGCACAGAGCCCATTCCCGGAAGATAACTTCTCTCCTATTCCCATGGCATACTCCGAATTATGGCCTTCATTATTGGAGAATCATTTGGTGGTAGCCATACCCGAGAGGGTCTTCCAGCCACCCTACCCCAAGTGGTATGACCCGGGTGCCAAGTGTGCGTACCATAGTGGAGCTCCCGGACACAACATTGACTCCTGCCGCCCGTTCAAGTATAAAGTGCAGCACCTAATCAGTGCCGGCTGGCTATCGTTTCAAGAGGAAGGCCCAAATGTTAAAACTAACCCCCTAGCTAGTCATGGAAAGGCTAGCGTAAACGCCATCCAAGAGGGTGGGCCATCGCGGGCGAGGAGATTAGGAGAGGTGGCTACTTCCAGACGTTTTATCTACTAATCGCTGCAAGCGGCATGTATGGTCTCCTGTGGCGTAGGCGAAAGGGACGAATGTTTGTTTCACCTCAGGGAGTCGCACGACATGGAAACCTATCCCGCGGTAGAAGGATTGCTTCAGCGGCTCATGGATTGCGGGCAACTTTAAGTGTCCATAGGAGGGAGGGAAGAACCACAAATTTGCTTGCAGTCGAAAGAGAAGAAGGTTCCTCTAACCCCCAAGGCCCTAGTGATATGTTTTACTAGGAAAGGGACCGGCTCCACACCCATATACCCCCAGATAGCGCCCAAGCCAACGCCATTTGCATATCAAAGTAATAAGGCCGTTCCGTGGAAGTATACCCCTCCCGCGTTCAGCGAAAGAGTTGCAACCGAAGTTGACTCCCTGTCAGCTAAGGTGACCAACATCACCGGCCTCAGTGGCGTAGCCCGCAGTGGTCGGGTGTTCGCTTCCCCTCACCCGGCGGAGTTGCCCTCCAAGGGGAAAGCGCCCATGGTCCAAGAGCCCACAGACGTAGCCACCCCCTCGAAAGAAGTAGATCCTCCAATGGTAAGAGGGACTGAAAAGAAAGAAGGTATTCAAGGAAAGACGATGACTTTGGAAGAGGCCCATGAGTTCCTTCGCCTCATCCAACAAAGCGAGTTTAAGGTAGACGAGCAACTGAATAAAACTCCAGCAAGGATCTCGTTGCTTGAACTGCTCATAAACTCCGAGCCTCATCGTACGCTGTTGATAAAAGTCCTCAATGATGCCCATGTAGCCCACGATATCTCAGTGGAGGGTTTTGAAGGCATCGTTAATCATATAACCACCAACAATTATATCACGTTTGCGGAAGAAGAGATTCCCGTAGAGGGGAGAGGACACAACAAGGCTCTTCATGTGTCGGTAAAGTGTATGGACCATGTTGTCGCAAAGGTGCTTATCGACAATGGATCGAGTTTAAATGTAATGCCGAAGATCACTTTGGAAAAGCTTCCTTTTAGTGCGTCACGTTTAAAACCGAGCTCGATGGTGGTACGAGCCTTTGATGGTACTCGGCGGGAAGTGATGGGGGAAATCGACATTCCCATTCAGATAGGCCCCCACACTTGCAATGTGGTGTTTCAAGTAATGGATATAAATCCCGCCTATAGCTGCCTCTTGGGAAGACCTTAGATTCATGCCCTGGGAGTGGTCCCTTCAACGCTTCACCAGAAATTGAAGTTCGCAGTGGGTGGACTTTTAGTGATAGTGTCGGGTGAAGAGGATATGTTAGTGAGCTGCCCCTCCTCCGCACCATACGTAGAAGCGACATAAGAATCATTGGAAATGACTTTCCAATCCTTCGAGGTGGTGAGCTGCGCCTCTGTGGAACCAAGTCTGTTGCTACCTTCTCTCTCCAACGCAGCCATAATGGTGGCGCGTGTTATGCTCAGGAACGGATTTGAGCCCGGAATGGGTCTAGGCAAGGACGGCCTCGGAAATGCCGACATGGTCGATATCAAGGGAAATCCATACAAATATGGATTAGGGTATGAACCCGGGATGTCGGGGAGGAGGAATGTGCCGTCAAGACTTCGGGCGGATAGGGTATGGCCCGGCCGTATTAGCCAGTGTTTCACCAGTGTCGGAACGGTGTCCGAGGAGGAGGTGGCCGCAATAGAAGAGGAGTTCCCTCAAGACCCACCAAATTTCGTGCAACCATGCCACCTCGATTCCCAAGTGGGGAACTGGCGCGTGATAAGCCAGCCAGAAGTCTATACCGCTGATTCAATGTAATTAGAGCCTATAGATTTCCTTTCTCTTTTGTTTTGTGAAACCTACCTTATTAAATAAAACAAAGAGATCTTGTTTCATCTGTTCTTGCAATTCCACCTTTTCTCATATCATTTTGCATGTTTTTGTTTCTTTTGTCTTGTTTGGTATAGATATGAGGGTCGATTCTTTAAGGATCCTAACAACGAGGGTTTGACAATCGATTTCGATCGAGATATAAGCCAAACGGTAAACGAGGAAGAGGAAGAGAACGTCCTTTCACCAGAGTTGGAGAGGTTGGTCGCTCAGGAAGAACGTGAAATGAAGCCTCACCAAGAAGAAACCGAATTGGTAAACTTGGGGACCACGAAGAAAAAGAAAGAAGTAAAGGTAGGAACCGGTATGACCGCGCCTATCCGCTAAGGCTTGATAACCCTTCTTGAAGAGTATCAAGATGTCTTTGCGTGGTCATATCAAGACATGCCCGGTCTGGATTCCAAAATTGTGCAGCATAAGTTGCCTTTGAATCCTGGGTCTTCCCCGGTTAAGCAAAAGTTACGAAGAATGAGACCCGAGATGTCTTTAAAAATTAAAGAAGAAGTAAGGAAGCAATTTGATGCGGGGTTCTTAGCTGTAGCTCGGTACCCAGAGTGGCTGGCCAACATTGTCCCAGTCCCGAAAAAGGACAGCAAGGTTCGAATGTGTGTAGACTACCGGGATTTGAACCGAGCCAGTCCTAAAGACAATTTTCCCCTGCCACACATTGATATATTGGTAGATAATACAGCCAAGTTCGCCCTTTTCTCATTTATGGATGGTTTCTCGGGGTATAATCAAATAAAGATGGCACCCGAAGATATAGAGAAGACCACTTTCGTCACCCTATGGGGGACGTTCTGCTATAAAGTGATGGCCTTCGGGCTGAAAAATGCTGGGGCAACCTATCAGCGTGCCATGGTGGCGTTGTTCCATGATATGATGCATAAGGAAATAGAGGTCTACGTAGATGACATGATTGCCAAGTCTCGGACTGAGGACGAACACCTTGTCAATCTGCGTAAGTTGTTTGGAAGGTTGCGGAAATACCAACTAAAACTAAACCCAACCAAATGCACCTTCGGGGTAAAGTCGGGGAAGTTGCTAGGATTTATCGTAAGTCAGAAAGGGATAGAGATAGATCCCAAGAAAGTGAAGGCCATCCTTGAAATGCCGAAACCACGCACGGAGAAGCAGGTTCGGGGGTTCTTAGGCAGGTTGAATTATATCGCGAGATTTATCTCGCAACTCACCCCTACCTGTGAGCCTATTTTCAAGCTATTACGTAAGAACCAGGCGGTCCTGTGGAACAGTGACTGCCAAGAGGCCTTCGAGAAGATCAAACAGAGTCTCGCAAACCCCCCGGTGCTCATGCCACCTGTAACAGGAAGACCTCTTTTCCTGTACATGACCGTGTTGGACAAGTCTATGGGGTGCGTGTTGGGTCAGCACGATGATTCTGGGAAAAAGGAGCAAGCCATCTACTATCTAAGCAAGAAGTTTACCGCATGTGAGATGAATTACTCAATGCTGGAAAGGACGTGTTGTGCTCTAGTATGGGCATCACATTGGCTTAGGCAGTACATGCTCAGCCATACCACATGGCTTATCTCCAAAATGGATCCCGTGAAATACATCTTTGAGAAACCGGCCCTCACAGGACGAATCGCTAGGTGGCAGGTACTATTATCTGAATTCGATATTGTTTACGTCACCCAAAAGGCGATAAAGGGAAGTGCCTTGGCTGATTATTTGGCCCAGCAACCCCTCCAGGATTATCGGCCGATGCACCCCGAGTTCCCAGATGAAGATATCATGGCCCTGTTCGAAGAGAAGCGGACGCACGAGGATATAGACAAATGGATTGTTTGCTTCGATGAGGCATCTAACGCTTTGGGCCACAGAGTAGGGGCAGTCCTGGTATCCCCAGATGATCAGTGTATTCCTTTCACGGCTAGGCTAGGTTTTGATTGTACCAACAATATGGCCGAGTACGAAGCATGCGCCCTCGGGGTTCAGGCAGCCATTGATTTTGATGTAAAACTACTCAAGGTGTATGGTGACTCAGCTTTGGTGATACTCCAGTTGAAAGGAGAATGGGAAACTAGGAATCCGAAGTTGATACCCTATCAAACTCACATCTTGCGGTTAGCCAAGTACTTTGACGACATTTCTTTCCACCACATACCTCGGGAAGAGAATCAATGGCTGATGCATTAGCCACCCTAGCATCCATGTTTCAACTTGCCCCACACGGGGATCTGTCGTACATCGAATTCAAATCTCAGGGCAGGTCGGCATATTGTTATGCAATAGAGGAAGAGCGGGATGGGAAACCGTGGTATTTCAACATCAAACAATATGTTGAGAACAAATAATACCCACCAGGGATTTCTGACAATGACAAAAGGACGTTGAGGAGATTGGCTACTGGTTTCTTTGTAAGTGGTACCATCCTGTACAAACGAAACCACGACATGACCCTCCTACAATGCGTAGATGCCAAAGAGGCGAACTTCATGATTGAGGAGATCCACGAGGGTTCCTTTGGGACACATGCCAATGGGCATGCTATGGCTAGAAAAATCCTTAGGGCTGGTTATTACTGGCTCACTATGGAAAGCGATTGCTGCGCTCATGTAAGGAAGTGTCATAAATGTCAGGCATACGCAGACAATGTCAATGTTCCGCCACATCCTCTGAATGTTATGTTCGCTCCTTGGCCTTTTTCCATGTGGGGAATAGATGTCATTGGGGCCATCGAACCCAAAGCGTCGAATGGTCACCGCTTCATTCTTGTGGCGATAGATTACTTCACCAAATGGGTCGAAGCGGCTTCTTATACTAATGTCACGAGGAGTGTGGTAGTCAGATTCATCAAGAGGGAGCTGATTTGTCGATACGGACTCCCTAGGAAAATCATTACTGATAATGGCACCAATCTGAACAACAAGATGATGCAGGAAATGTGCGAGGATTTCAAGATCCAGCATCATAACTCCACCCCTTATCGGCCGAAGATGAATGGGGTTGTAGAGGCTGCGAATAAAAATATTAAGAAGATTGTTCAGAAGATGACAGTGTCATACAAAGATTAGCATGAGATATTGCCTTTCGCCCTGCACGGATATAGAACCTCGGTACGAACTTCTACTGGGGCAACGCCGTATTCTTTGGTTTATGGGATGGAAGCAGTACTCCTATTTGAGGTGGAGGTTCCTTCTCAGAGGATAATAGCGGAATCAGGCCTAGAAGAGTCAGAGTGGGCTCAAGCACGCTACGACCAACTCAATCTTATTGAAGGTAAGCGTTTGACAGCCATGAGCCATGGGCGTCTATATCAACGAAGGATAAAGAATGCATTCGACAAGAAGGTACGTCCGCGCAAGTTCAACGAGGGGGACCTCGTGCTGAAGAAGATGTCCCACGCTGTTAAGGATAATCGAGGCAAGTGGGCCCCGAATTATGAAGAACCTTTCATGGTGAAAAGAGTTTTTTCTGGGGGTGCTCTGATACTCACCCACATGGATGGCGAGGAGCTGTCCTCGCCCGTGAACTCCGATGTAGTTAAACGATATTACGCTTGAAGTCTGGAGCAATCGAGAGGACCGTTGCATGTTTTTATTTCTGAGTTTTTCTCGTTCTTTTTGGTTTCCTCTAGGGATTCCCATTCACTGTACTTGTCTCGTTTCTTTGAAAAGAAAAGATGGGCGAGGTTTCAGTCCTCCCTTTGGTTTCAAACCTTTAGTTTAGTTATAACCTGAGCCCTCTTCGCTCGATTCATGGGGTGCCCCAAATGCTTATTTAAAATTGAATCTAACCAGCCTTCACTAAAAAAATCATCGCATTAGAAACATTCATACATGCACATGCACATGCATATCTTGTGATAGCAAGGAGCAGAATCGTCTCAGGCCACGGTCAGAAGTCAAGACAAGTCGATGGCAGAAATCAACCAAGGTAAGACGATGACCGGTCACGATTGGCCGCGTATTGTTTGTCTCCTACTTGCAGGTACTTAGGGACGGAGGCAAATGGAGGATAGGGTCACGACCGACCAATCGTCACCCCTTCCCGACGCTGGGCCAGCGGAGAACGTCGCTGCAAGGCAGCCCAGTATCCTTTGAAATTCACAATATTTTATTGTTTGTTTCAAATAAGTAATTGACGCCTAATTCTAACTTAAGTAGGTTCAAAACGCTAACCCATAAGAGGGGGGGGGCATGGTTAATGTATCCTTAAAAAAAAAATTGCAGGTTAGCTCGCCTGGGCGAGCAACCCCTGCATTCAAAATATAAAAATGAAGGAGGGGAACGTTTTTGTATCCAAAAAACTTCCCCCCCCCCCCCCATTCAAAAGAGAGAACTCACGAAGGCTTGCGGTTTTTGCTCCCCTAAGCCACTTTTGGTTGCATTTTGCTTTCCTTTTTGGTGTTTCTACTCACTCCAACAAGTAAGTACTCAATCCTTGAGTTTTTTTGCTTCCCATTGGAGTATTTTCTTCATCTTTTGGTGCTCTAAATTGTGAGAACGTGCTTATATTTGTGGGGCAGTTTTGGGTTGTTTTTATGCTTGATTTCTTGAGTTGAGGATTTGAATGAGAAGGCCTTAGGCCTACGTTGTGTTCTTAAGCAATGGGGCATGCCACATTGCCCCCATTCTCTTGCAATTTATGTCCAAACGTGCGCCCACCAAGTGCTCGGTGAAATGCCCCAATGATGTATGAATATGGTTTTGCAAAATTGGGATGGTGGGACTGTTTTATGTATGTAGAGACAGCATAGGAGATTCAAAATAGGTATCCACATGCAATTTCAAGCTTAGGAACCCAAACTTTTCAGCTTTAATGCAAGAAAACATACTCATGGCTAGGAACCCAAAATTTGGTTTTAGAATTAGAAAAGCATGAAAATTAGGACTTGCTTGCGAGAGTTTTTACTCGAAATTGTTCTGCCCCATAATTGATACTTTGCACCTAGGTAACGTGGGAAATGCTTTTCAATGGTATGTAGATACATGTGTAAATATAAGGGGCATGAAATTCCTTGCCAAGTGTGAATGATTATTTTCCTAAATGGATGTATGATAGCATGGAATTCTCTTTTGAATGCAAGTGTGTGTAGGATGTAATTAGCTTGCCAATATGAATAAATGTGAGTGAAACAATAAAAATTTGTATGATATATATTTCAAATATATGTAGGTAGTTTGTAATAGCAAATGTTTAGGATATAAATTAGGTGTGAATTTTGACGCAATGCCTTGAGCGTAAGAATGTATGTTCTTTTCAAATGCATATATGTGTGTGACAATTAGAATGTGTTGGATGGCCTCTATGTTGATATAAATGGTAGGATATTCCACACGTACGCGTGTGCATAAACAGATTATATGAGTTCGTTCTCAAATCAGAGGGATTAGCATGACATTTTTTTGCGTTAAGATAAGCAGCATTATCTTGTAAAACTAACTTCCAAATGTTGGCTTTCGTAGGAAATGGCCCCAAGGAAGCTTGCCTCAAAGAGATCCAGGAAGGATAAAGCGGCTGAAGGAACTAGTTCCGCTCCCGAATATGACAGCCACCGTTTTAGGAGCGCTGAGCACCAGCAACGCTTCGAGGCCATCAAGGGATGGTCATTACTCTGGGAGCGACGCGTCCAGCTCAGGGACGTCGAGTATACTGACTTCCAGGAGGAGATAGTTCGCCGGCGGTGGGCATCACTGGTTACCCCTATGACCAAGTTCGACTCAGACATAGTCCTCGAATTTTATGCCAATGCTTGGCCTACAGAGGAGGGCGCGCGAGATATGCGATCCTGGGTGAGGGGTCAGTGGATCCCGTTCGATGCGGATGCTCTCAGCCAGTTCCTGGGATACCCTTTAGTGCTGGAGGAGGGCCAGGAATGCGAGTATGGCCAGAGGAGGAACCGGTCCGACGGGTTTGATGAGGAGGCCATCGCCCAGTTGCTATGTATATCGGGGCAGGATTTTGCCCGGACTGCTGCTGGAAGACGGGTGCGGATCATGCGCACCAACATGACCACCCCGACTCATATCTGGATGACTTTGCTGCTCAGCAACATCCAGCCCAGCGATCATAATTTCGACCTCCCCCTGTCGAAGTGTCAGCTGGTGTACGCCATCCTGACACGGATGAGCATTCACGTGGCTCAGTTAATAACTGATGTCATCTATCTATTTGCAGGTATGGCGCCTACCAGGCACCCTCTGGACCCGGATAAGTCCAACAGGGCCCTGGGATTTCCCGCTTTGATCATAGGACTCTGCCAGTCGTTCGAAGTCCCCGTCGCACCTAGCAAGGTGATTCGGCCGCCCATCACCCGAGCTTTTATGGAGAAGTATTGCACGCAGAGACAGGCCCAGGGGGATGCTCCGCAGGCCGCAGACGCGCCGCCACCTCATTAGGCTGGCCCAGCTGGATCATTTGATACGGAGCAGTATTTACAACATTTGGTTCGCCAGCAGGCGGCCAACCACCGGGCGCATGTACAGACCTATGATTGTCTTTACCAGTTGAGCCTCAGCCTGCAGAGCCAGGGTTTTACTTCTTTTCCATGCCCTACTTCGGATCAATTCAGGGCAGAGGTCGCTTGGCCCGAAGATTGGCCGAAGGCACCAGCAGAGGCTCCCGACGAGGCAGATGAGGCCCGCGAGGAAGAGGAGATGACTGATTTACTTGATTTCTTAGGAGGGAGCAGAGCCACATGATTGGGAGATCCCTTGATCTGCATTTCTTTTTTTTTTGTTTCCATTTTTTCCTGTTGATTGACTTTTGTTTTGTACATACATATTGTTTGAGTTGTTACGTCAGTACTTGTTTCGTTGTTGTCAATAGTGTTTGTAGAAATTCCGGAATCGCGTAGAATTTTTTACATTTAGGAACGTCATCCTAAAAATAAAATGAACCAAAATCATGATAAAAAAAAAGAGAAGTGTAGTGAATGAAATGTCTGCGTATATAAAGAAAAAGGAAAATGTGCATAGAAGGGTTTTTATAAAAAATACGTGTAGAGAAATTCTTGTGTGTGTGAACAACGAGTGTATATAAAGAAACTTTTGTATGAACCATAAGTGTGCGTTGGAGAAAAACAAAAAAGATCTTTGAATGTAAATAGGGTTTGATCGTGTGACGTAAAGAGAGAGAGTTCCAATGCGCATACAGAAAAAGTTTGTCATGTATAAGAGTGTAGATATACAAAAGAAAATTTCTTCATAAAGGACCACAGGTGTATAATTTTGTGAATATATAAAAATGAAACAAAAAGGAAAAAGAAAGAAGAACCGCGAAGGTCGACATGTTATAGTTAAGAAGTATAAATCATTCGTAAAGAGCAAACGTATCTTCTGGAAACAAGAGACTGATGCTAAGAGTTTATTTTCTGGAATAAACCGAGATAAGAATGGATGAATTCATTGAACTAATGAAAGAACATAACTTGGAAACGTTGGGTCTGTTTGTGTAAATTCCCAACCGTAGTATCACAATGCCATAAACGGGATGCTTGAGTGCCCACCTGGCTATAGCCATGACTAATTTTGCACGTTGTTTTCAAATCATCATTGTCACGCGTGCCTTATGGAGTGATATGGGAGGTCGGCCCAAGACCGACACCTTGACACCCAAATTTGTTTTGCCCCAGATATCAAGATTGGGTTCCCACGATGAAAGACCCCATTGAAACACAACCTTGGACTTTTTGAACCTTGGCCTATAAAAAAGAATCCTCATTCCTTCCCCGAAGCAAAGGACAGCGGAATCTCCTCAAGGGAGAGCGAATAGAACGCTAAAACCCGATTTCCCAAAGAAAGGGATGGGGAAGGAGAAGTGAAAAGAAAGAAAAGGAAGAAATGGAAAGAAAGAAAAAGAAAAAAAAAAGGAAAATAAAGAAAAGAACAAAAGAAAGAAAAGGAAGGATTCCCGATCAAAGATCGAAAGGAAGTAAAAAGGGAAAAGAAGCAATTCTCGATCAATGAAAGAAAGAGAACGGAAGATCTTCAGACCAGATAAATTTTCGGCAAGGTAAGTGACTGCCGGCAAAGGAAAACCCATTTTTGGTGTCACTTCCCTTCAGATTGCCATTCAAGGTCGTTGTCGACTGGCGATATCCCACCCCACATGAACAAAGAGGAAAAGACCGAAACACCCAGCTTCCTCTCCAAAAACACTACCCTCGAGAAGTTATTACGTAGCGCTGTTCGCCAATTCTCCATTCTCCACCTTTTTTCGGAGCCCCCATGAATGTTATTGCCTAGCGCTGTTCATGCATCATCCACCAACGAGTCTGGAGCCCCGCGAAGTTATTGCGTAGCGCTGTTCGCCAATTCTCCATTCTCCACTTTTTTTCGGAGCCCCATGAATGTTATTGCCTAGCGCTATTCATGCATCCTCCACCAAGGAGTTTGGAGCCCCGCGAAGTTATTGCGTAGCGCTGTTCGCCAATTCTCCATTCTCCAATCTTATTCGGAGACCCATGAATTTGTTGCCTAGCGCTGTTCATGTGTCCTCCGTTATCAAGCGCGGAGCCTCTGGTGACTGGGAAATATGTTTTTCTCCGGATCGGTTTCTTCGCCAAACATGTGTATATGTATATTATATTCGTTGTTCTTGTTGTTGTTTGTATTTTGCTTTGTGTTATGTAGTAAAAAAGAAGGAGTAGAGACGAGAGTCGTCATCACGGAAAGGGCAGGACGGACGAAATCAGTGTCTTATCTTTGCTTTCCTCTTATCTCCGATGAGAGGTAAGTAAAGAGGGGCAACTGTCATACCCTAATTTCGTTCGGGGATTATTATTTGATGATATACAACCTTTGATTGGCCGCTTCGAGATACTTGGCACCCTTTGTTGCACAATATGTGAAGTCCCGAGACGTGCCGAAAATCAAAAGGAAGCAGGCTTACGCGATCCGTGAAAATTCCGTAATGTGACAGAAATCGAAAGGAGGTGTTTTTCGCAATCCGTGAGTTTTCGTAACTTCTTCGAAAGCTAAAAAAAGAGTAAATACATAATCCGTAAGGTTTCGTAACCTTGCGGAAGGATAATAAGTATCGTTACGAAATTCATAAAGTTTCGTAACGTTACGAAAAAAGAATTACCAAAAAAGGTAAAGGGGGGTGCATTTAGCAAAAAGGGGGGTACAAATAGAAATCAGGCCCACTTGGGCCTTCCAGATTCTTCCTCCAAAAGGCTGTTGCTTCTGGTGGAAGCAACCTTGCTCGCCTGGGCGAGTTGGGTGGCAAGCTCCTCCCCTATTTTGCTATAAATAGGGGGAGGAATGAAGGGAGAAGGGGTTCAGCCTTCTTAGCACTTCTTATTCTCTCGAAATTGCAGAGGAAAATTGTTTCCGTGAAGAAAATCCAAGCCGAGGCGCTTCCGTAACGTTTCCGTGAGTAATTACGCGAAGATTTTCAACCGTTCTTCAACATTCATCGTTCGTTCTTCGTTTTCTTCAGTCTTCAACTGGTAAGTACCCGAAACCGAGCTTTTCAATTCATTCTATGTACCCGTGGTGATCCACATTTTGTTTCATGTATTTTTATTCTCGTTTTCATTCGCTTTCTATACCCCCTTTTGACGTGCTTCAGCCATTTATTTAAGTCATTTCTCGCCTATTCAAAAAATAAAATAAATTTCCACCGATCATTTGAATTGTATCATCCGTTAATTTCTGTTAAAATGAATTCCGACCGTTTGGTCGTGCCGTAACCACGTTGGAAATCAAAAAAAGAGGTAAAATAATAATATAATAATAAAAAAATACCTTTTAGTAAAATGAAGTAAAAAAATCAATCGGACGTTTTCTCTTTGGGATTTTTCATTCTTAACCGAATTGACTAATAACTAAAGTGAAACTAAGGCTAGAATCAACCCGCCAAGTCAAGCTCGTCCACAAAAAAATCATTAAAAAAGGATTTGAAAGTTTATCATCTCAGTTTTCCTTATCAAGTAAAAGGATCATTTTTAAGGTCCAACGCCTTAAAATGACCACCTATCAAGTAAAAAAGAATCGCTTGATTCACTCTTAAGAAAGAACTACGTAGGTCTGATTTCCTCTTCGATGGAGGGTACGTAGGAGCAAGAGCCCCGCTTTTGTCGACCTCAAAAAATAAAAAGAACTAAAAGTTAAGATAACACAATTTCCACAATTCTGAAAAATAGGCTGTTGTCCTTTGAGACAAACATAAGAGGTGCTAATACCTTCCTCAAACGTAAATACAACTCCCGAACTTAGAATTTTCATTTCGACCAGTTTCCTTCAGTTTTTCCGACGTTTCCCACAAATAAACGTTGGTGGCGACTCCGTGCATCTTTCCTTCTTTGGAAAGCGCACCCGTGAGCCTCGCCTTCGCTCGCCCGCGAAGGGCACGTTGCGATAGGTGATTCACTCAATTTGGAGTGCTTCTTAGTCCAATAGCTCTTAAGGTGGTTGGCCCCTTGCTTCTGGACTCAAATTCTTCAAGGGATGGCACCAATCCTCCTTCCAATTCCCTATATGGCAACCCACAAACAAGGAAACAAAGAGACAAGCAATAAACAAAGACAAAAAAAAAATGAAATGAAAGCTAAACCAATGGAGTTTTAACAAGACAATTTTTCAAAGATTATTCAACAATTAAAGCAATGAAAAGGACATAGAAGCAAGCTAGGACTCAAAGAGAAACTTAGAATGGCTCTAGAGTAGAGTAAAAAAACTGAAAAAAAAAGACTCAACAAACCTCTAGCTTTGGCACTTGTCTTCACACTAATTTTCAATTGAAATTTCCAATTATAGAATAAATTTTGAGCCAAAACAACAAGCACACTTCCCTTTCACCTTTTTTTTTGGATACTGATTTTCCTGCCAACTTGTGTGATTTTTAGTATTTTTTTAATTTTATCCAAATCACTTGTTTCTTTTTTTATAACTTTTTTCCAGATGTCTAGAAAATTCAGTAAAAATTTCATCTCAAAATTCAAAGTAACCAATTCTCAGTAATTTTTACAAGTTTGTATGTCCAAGCTGCCAGCACCAGCGATTTGTTTCTTTAAGCATGGTATATTGATTGCCTTGGGCTTACTTTCAACCTTCCTATGTATGTTGAACTCACTAGGATTGTTTACCACAGTTTTAGGAGTTCAATATTCACTTAGGATCAACATTTCAGCCAGCAATTCAATCACCAAAACTCAAATTTACAATAGACACAATCATAAGGAAACCTAAAAGTTCAAGAAAAGGTTCACAATCAAAGACTCTCTAAGAATTTTGCATGAACATGTTAAGGACTAATTAACATGAAAGATTTGACTCAAATCAAATAATAGGCTAAAAGAATTTCATACACTCATGAACAAATGAGTTAGACAAAGAAACAAGAAAATAAAATTCAGCACAACATAAGAAATCTTACGTGACAAGTTTCATGACTAGACATGACTTCTATTACAAAACTTCAATAGGTGAACAAGTCACTCTAGAATTTTGAGGTTTTCTTCTACTTTAATATTTTTGTAAGAATTTTATGGTTTAGGTTTCAGCCACAAAAAATAACAAGACAAAACTCAAAGGAACCTAAACTCAACACAATTCATGATTCAAGAACAAGAACAAGAAATTTGAACCATAGAAAATCAAATCTAGTTTCTATAGCAAGTTTAATCGGTGGAAACTCTAAAGAATCATGTTAACAACATTTAGAACAAGACATGTGAGGAGATACATGGAGAAAAATGAAGAAACAACAATGGAAGAGAAGGTAAAGAAAAAAAATTAATGGAGGTTTAAGGAACACCTACTTGAAGCTCTTGTGCTCTGATTATCACTTGATGGAAGCTTGGTTGTGGAGCTTCTATGGAGGATGGATCTTTGAGCTTCAATGAGGTCCTTTAATGGTGATTTTCCACCATGAAGATGCAGCGGAAGACAAAGGAGAAGAGGTAAGAGGTGGCGCCATCCACTAAGGAATAAGCCATGGAAGAAGGAGCTTCACCACCAAGATGAGCCTTGGATAAGAAGCTTGGAGAGGATGCTTCAATGGAGGAAAAGAAAGAGGGAGAGAAAGAGAGAGGGGGGAGCACGAAATTGAAGGAAGAAAAAGGGAGAGAAGTTGAACTTTGAGTTATGTCTCACAAGACTCTCATTCATCAAAGTTACAACAAGTGTTACACATGCTTCTATTTATGGACTATGTAGCTTCCTTGAGAAGCTTTCTTGAGAAAACTTCCTTGAGAAGCTTCTTTGAGAAAACTTCCTTGAGAAGCTAGACCTTAGCTACACACACCCCTCTCATAACTAAGCTCATCTCCTTGAAAAGCTTCCTTAAGAAGATTTCTAAAGAAGCCAGAGCTTAGCTACGCATATCTCTCTAATAGCTAAGCTCACCTCCTTGAGATGAGAAGCTAGAACTTAGCTACACACCCCCTATAATAGCTAAGCTCACCCCCATGACAAAAAACATGAAAATACAAAAAAAAGTCCTTCCTACAAAGACTACTCAAAATGCCCTGAAATACAAGGCTAAAACCCTATACTACTAGAATGGCCAAAATACAAGGCCCAAACGAAGGAAAAACCTATTCTAATATTTACAAAGATAAGCGGGCTCATACTTAGCCCAGGGGCTCAAAATCTACCCTAAGGCTCATGAGAACCCTAGGGCCTTCCCTTGGATCTCTAGCCCAATCTACTTGGAGTCTTCTACCCAATGCCCTTGCGGGATAGGATTGCATCAAATACCCCCATCACGATCCAAGGTCATGTGTTTCATTCGGATCTTTTCGTATTGGGCCTTAGCGGGGCAGACATAGTGTTGGGCGTCCAATGGTTACAGGAATTGGGGCCCATAGTTACTGACTACACCTCCCGGACGATGCCCTTCACTTGGTTGGGGGCCCCAGTCCAGCTCACGGCAGACGTTCCCCTCCTCCCTGCTCCGGCCTCTGTCCACCAATTCCATCGACTGGTTCATACGCAGGGTGTCACCGCTTTGTTCCAACTCACCCACATGCCTGACCCGCATCCACCCACCATCAACTCTTCCCCCTCTGATACACCTCCTGCCATATTACCTATCCTCTACCGATATGGCCATCTCTTCCAAGAACCATCCACCCTTCCACCACCACGGCCTATATCCCACCATATCCACCTACAACCAAACTCTCAACCTGTTAATATTCGCCCATACCAATACCCACACAGCCAGAAAGCCAAGCTCGAATGCTAAATATCCAATATGCTTCAAACCGGGTTGATCCAAGTAAGTCACATCCCCTTTTCTTCCCCAGTGTTGCTAGTCAAGAAGAAGGATGGTAGCTGGAGGTGTTGCGTTGATTACAGGGCATTGAACGCGATTACCATCAAGGATCATTTTCCAATGCCAACCATTGATGAACTCTTGGACGAATTACCCAATGCTTCTTATTTCTCCAAATTGGACCTCCGTCAAGGCTTCCATCAAATCCCCACGGCGTCCACCAACATCCACAAGATTGCATTCCGCACTCACCAAGGACATTACGAATACAAAGTGATGCCCTTCGGTCTTTGCAACGCGCCGACAACATTTCAGGCAACCATGAATCAGCTGTTTAAGCCGTTCCTCTGCCGGTTTGTTGCAGTCTTCTTCAATGATATTCTCGTCTATAGCCCCACCTTGGAGACATATCTTGAACATTTGCAGGCAGTTATGGAAGCTCTCGCTCAACACCAATTTTTGTTGCACCTCAACAAATGTTTGTTTGGTCAATCCCAATTACACTATTTGGGCCATGTGGTTTTAGCAGCAAGGGTGGCCCCTGACCCCTCCAAAATTAGTGCCACGGTGGACTGGCCACTTCCTCACACCGCTTCCGAGTTGCGTGGTTTCTTGGGCCTCACCGGCTTTTATCGGTGTTTCATTCGCCAGTACACCGCCATTACCAGGCCTTTAACTGCTTTACTGTGCAAAGATTAATTTCATTGGTCAGATGAAGCTACCCACTCATTCCTTCACCTTAAGGAAGCGATGACACAGGCTCCAGTGTTGGTCCCGCTTTGCCTTCATCTTATTAGCGCCCATAAAGTTGCTTCGTTGTTCATTGATATCGTGTGTAAACTACACGGGTTTCCAAGGAGTATCGTGACTAATCGTGATCCTATTTTCCTTAGCTGTTTTTGGCATGAGTTGTTCCGCCTCTCTGGCACTAAGCTCCGGCTCAGCACTGCCTACCACCCCGAGATAGACGGCTAAACTAAGGTCCTGAATCGAGTGCTCGAACAGTACCTACGGGCATTTGTACACGATAAACCATCACAATAGTTTTCCTTCCTTTCTCTCGCAGAATGGTCATATAACACCTCCGTTCATTCCGCCACCGGTGTATCTCCCTTTGAGGCCACTTTTGGTAAACCGCCTCCCTCACTTCCCAGTTACTTAGCAGGGGACTTTTCTATTGAAGTTGTGGACTCCATTTTAGCTTCACGGACTCAGCTCCATGCAGTGCTCCAACGTCGTCTTGCTAAAGCTCAGACTGCCATGAAGAAACAAGCAGACTCTCACCGTAGGGACGTCTAGTTCAATGTCGGAGATTGGGTTTTTGTGCGCCTGCGTCCATATCGGCAAACATCTCTTCAACCTCACTACACCAAACTCTCTAAGCGCTTCTACGGTCCATTCTGCATTCAGGCACATATCGGTACGGTGGCTTATCATCTTCAATTACCCTCAGCCTCCAAAATCCACCCCGTGTTTCATGTTTCACTTCTGAAATCGTACAAGGGGCCCACTCCTGTAACATTGGATCCTCTGCCACCTCTTTAGTCAGACAATCATCTTGTCATCACACCCCTTTTTATCTTAGATTGGAAGTGGGATCATAGCCTGGATCCACCAGTACAAAAGGTCTTGGTCCAGTGGGCCAGCCTCGCTCCAGAAGATACCTCTTGGAAGGATTAGAGTTCTATTTGCACCACCTACAACCTTGGGGACAAGGTTGTTCCTCCAGGGGTGGGTATTGATAGTAACAATAATCCTAATGACAGCAGGCCCACACGTGTACACAGGAAACCAACATACCTACAAGACTATATATGAGTTGCTCCCTTGTAGTGGTCCTTGCCGACAGCTCTGGCATTTCTGTTATTTTGCTTTTTGCATTCTGTTATTCCTGTCTAGTAGCTTTGTGCCTTTCTGTTATGGCCCAAGTGTCAATATCCATGAGTGTATTAATTATAAATACCATGATCAATGAAGAAATAAAGGCAAGGAAGAATTTGAGTAAACTTACTATTAGTGTAGTCTGATAGTTTAGCTTACGCCCCTATCAGAACCGCAAAAACCCTCTCCCAAGAAAACCATCAACACCTTCGCCCAACGCACCTCCATCTACCGCTACGTCACCCGGTATCTTATTCATCACCACCACCTTTCAATTAATTAATTAATTAATCATCCCTTAAACCAAACAACACTTATCGAAACAACGATGTTTAATTTGTTAATAACTTCTTACCTCGCTTGCGCTCACGTGTGTGGCCGAAGGCGTGAACGACATTGTCGGAGGTATTGCCGATAGTTTCCAAAATTCAATTTTTTCAACACCTATGTGTGCCATGTCATCTCACAACACTGTAACAGACTTTGCAGACAAAAGGGGCAATCATGGACAAAGAAACAACCTTCTTGAGCTGATCTTGCTGCATCTTTTTCTTTCTTTCTTTGCTCCTTCCTTTATCGAAGACCGAGTTGCAACTTCAAAATTCAGGACAAAAACATAAAAAATTGAACTGGTTAAACCAATTCGAAAATGGAGATGAAACCCTATAGCAGAAGCAAAAAGACTCCATATGAGCTTAGAGGAGACGTAGAGACTATTTGGTGAGACAGAGAAAGAGGCTGAAACTATTTTTTTATTTATTTCGTGAGATAGAGAGAGACAGGTGTCAATAAAGGAAAGCTGGTACAAATTTTTTAAAATTCCCATTTTGCTAATATAGGAAGATAGGTGTCGAACAAAGGAATGAGAGTAAAAGTGTATTTACGATGCACTATTCTTTTATATAGATATTGTAAGTTCTATTCTATGATTTGTATCAACATTCGATTCAAAATGCCAGTGAAATTACACGGACGGAGAAATCCAACAAAACCACACCGTACCCGACCAGCAAACCTTCTTTCTCTTAAAGGCTGTCTTGGGAATATCTTTCTATGTCAGTCCCGCTGCGACAAGATTCTCATGCAGAAGTAGAAGGAAAGGAAGTGAAAGCATACTAAGAATCCAGTTAGAAAAGAGAAAGGCCTTCGAGTAAAGTCAAGAATGTTTTAGAGTGCTTCAAAAGGAGGTGCACGGGCTAAGGGAAAAGCTCCCAGAAATGACAGGAATTTACTTTACCATGAATGAAAGTTGGTTGCAATCTGTCAAAAAGGAATTTTATTTTGTGTTGAGTATTTAATAAAATAATAATTTTTTTATTTTGGTATTTTATTTTATTTTTTAATAAGTTCGTGAATTTTATTTCAACTAATAAAAAGTGAAAAAAAATTATTAAATAATAAATACAAATTTCACTAATTTATCAAGAATTAAAAAAACATCAAGAATAAATATAAAATTTTTGTTTTATTAGAAACACAATGTAAAATAAAAATTTACTAAGAAACAAATATAAAAATTAAATATTTACTAGAAATTAAAAATATATTTAAATTTTTTTTTAATCTATAGGACCTCATAGATTTATCCCAATAGCTATAATAATTACCAAAGGATATTGAGTCATTTTTTATTTGAAAATATAACGATAAAGAATCGGATAAATATTTATTTTTTTCATTTAATTTGTTAGACAACGACAATTATGTTTATAAATGATGAAAAATTAAAATTTTATCTCCAAATTTATAAAAAATTGTGACAAATAAGCTTTCTTCATTATCATTATTTTTGTAACTTTCACGTGATTAGAAATTCTAGATAAGGACCCATGAACGTATTTGAACATTCTAATATTGAAGGGATGGTCCCTATCGTGATTAGAAATTCTATATAAGGACCCATGAACCTATTTGAATATTCTAAAATTGTAGGGATGCTCCCAGCGTGGTGCGGCATGTCGTGCGCTGATAAAAATGATTTCAATGAACATATTAGGTTAAATTATAAAAACAGAAACGGTAAAGAAAATCTAACAACCCAACCAAAAGTAACTAAGCCAATCTAAATGACTTGAAGATGTGTAATATATATGGCCTTGAAGATTGAAAATTTGAAATCATGATGCCTTGAGTAGTGCGAAACAGAGCTGAGAGGAGAACCTAAATTGCCTTGAAAGTAAATTGAATTTGAAATGCAACCATAGATAAAATGACAGAAATGTAGAATGCTTCTGAAATATAAACTGAAATCAAATGCAAAACAATATAAAAATTGCATAAAAGTAAAGAATAATAAGCAAATAAGTTAAGAGTTCATAGAAGAAGTAACGGTGATTGACAAAAGTTAAGAGTTTGGAGAAGAAATGTAAAAGGAAAAATTTTCATGAAACATAAATTGATCAAAGAAACAAAAGTGCAAAGATTGTAAATTGTACTAAAGCATGGGTTCGAACATACACTTTTTATTGGTAATTGATAGTCATTTTCTTGTGCGATGTGTTGGTGTAAAGGTGTTTGTGTGATCTTTGTAATGAAGAAATTGATAGATACAATCACACATTTATTATAATACAGACTCAATCCTTACTTCAAACACTCGGACCACTTGAAAAGTTTAGGGTCATGTTACAATCCCAAAATTGTGATTGTAGCAGATATCAGGCTAAACACTTACCATGTTCTCTCAGGTTGATCCCATGAACTATGTGTCGCCGCTGTTCACTTTACAAAATATTTTGCACGTCTACAACAACTCCTTTGGTTTACCATCACACAAATTAATGTGGCATGAGTATGAAGGAGATCAGTGAAGTCTTGATCCAAGGAGAATGAGGAGTGCAAATGGTTGTTCGGTTTCAACTAGCATTCCAACTGAGATACGAAACAAAATGAAACAATTGTCCCAACATGCCTTCATCTCTAGTTTTCCCTTAGAATGCATTTGGATAGAGAATTTTAACTCAGGAAAATAATTTATGAGAGAATTTAAATTTCCGTAATCTAAAATTCATTGTTTGAATATTCTTTTACGAAGAATTTAAATTTTAGAAATTTTAAAACAAAATTTTAAACAACTAAAAATGTGAAATTTGAGTGTGGGTGTAGGATGGACAAGTAAAACTGCACCCTCTAGTTAGGGGAGCAGCTGTCTCTATCCACCACGCGGCGGAGGTGCTCACCGGCACGAGGTTTATGGGTCATGCCTTGCGCCGTTGACGGAATGTTGTGGTTGGATGTGGTGGTGTATGCTGTCGTGTCTCGATTCCCATGCAACTTTCCACGCCGCATCAATATTCTTCTCTTTAGAAGCACACCAATCATATTTTCTCTTCTCTTTACATTCATTTCCTTTCACGCGGACAATTTTAATTTTTTTATCCAAACACAAAATTTTAAAAATAAAAGAATTTCAATTGAAGTATTTGAAATTCTTAGAATTTAAAATTTCTCACAATTTTAAATTCCTCTCATCCAAACATACAAATGTTATTGTTTAAGTATTTTATTTATAATGTAATGTTCTTCTATAAATAAATTATTAAACAAAAAATATTATCATTTAAAAATTAATGACATAAACAAAAAAAATTATATTTAATAAAATAATAAGATTAAAACTTTTACTTTTTTTATTAAAGCAAAAATATTATTAAAAAAATTCAATTTTTTTTTAAAAATTAAAATGTTAGCTTAATAATATTCTTGTATAAATTAAATATTATCAAATAAAGTATATTATCAATTAAATCTTGTATAAATTAAATAATATAAGAAAAATAATTATACTTAATAACGTCAATTTCTTAATCAAATTTAAATTATTTTAATAATTTAAATTAAAACATAAATTTAAAAATAAAAAAATTTAAATTTTAAAAGAAGTCAATGTTCAGAATGTTGGAAGTGATAAATTCTGGCTTCTCAAACAACCTCAAAAGTCATGTATTTTGAGAAATAAAATGTAAAGTAATGTATGTTGGGAATATTATGATGAGAGAAGATGTAAATGGATAAAAAAATTCTATAATGGTAACAATGAAAATGAATTTTATCTTTAATTACATTAAAGATATTCTCCTTATCTAATTTCAAAAAGAGAATTGTTTACTCTTTTCACGGTTCTCCATAAAATAAAACCTTCTTCCTTTTAACCTTTCACTGTTGCACTTAGAACTCAAGCTCTACAACTTTCAATCCCACTTCTCTATTTATCTCCTTTTTCTTAAAATTCCTTCCTTTTCCTTTCACCATGGTTGCTACTTCAAACTCTACCGAAGGAAGCAACCTTTCTAATGTTGTCACTGCTACTAAACTCTTGGAGTTTAATGGAAAGAGATTAGCTTATTTTCCAAGCCTACAACCAGAGACAAAGAAGCTCTGGGAGACTCAGTTAATCATCCCTTTCTCACTGGCTGAAAAGTCTTGGAGTTTAATGGAAAGAGATTTGCTCCTTCTCCAAGCCTAGAAGCAGAGACAAAGAAGCTCTAGGAGATTCAGGTAATCATCCCTTTCTTATTGGTTGAAAAGAAATTAGCTTTTGCAGGTCCAATTCGTACCAACCCACCAATAGAGTCCTTCTATTTCTTTCATAGTACTGAAGAAGAAATCCCTCCATTCATGATGATATAATCATAAGGATTTCATGAAAGAGCCTAAGAAAATTTTTCGTTCAAATTTGTCTTCTGATCAAACGAATTATATTGCATGGTTTGAAAGGCTCGAGACCGAGTATGATAATCACTGGAAAATGACAAGGATTTTCGATCTACTTCAACTCAGCAAGCTCAACATACAAATATTGACATTTCAATGGTGATGGATGCTGCTCTCTTTTGGAATCAAAACACTTTCCCTTTCGAACTACTATGTGGTCCTGTGGCTCCAACACTTCTTGATGTCGCATCAATTACTGTTTTAATGCCTATTGGTGAAAAGTACTTTGTAGGCTCTTTTGAAAAAAAAATTGACCCTAAGACTCTCAACTGGGAGAAAATATCTTTTAGAGGTTTTACAGAGAATCATAGAGGAGGTCTAGATGACTAGATCGAAGATCCAATCATTGAAGGAGAGAACTTAGTCTTCATGTTATATTGGGTTTTCATTAATTTCAATTGTACTAAGTCTATTCAGTTCCCTACCAGTTTTTATAATCTTGCCCAATTGCTTCGTACTGGAGTGCCTCGACTCTATCTTGCCAAACTCCTTTTGACAAATGTTTATCAAGCCTTTGCTAACGCTGCTAATGGTCTTCGTTGAAAGGAACCCATAACTGGCCTTTCTGGACCATTTTGGTTTATACAGTTATAGCACAATTTGATCTTCAAACAAAACTTGAGGCGAGATACCAGACTTTCACCTGCCCTGAAACTCGAAGGTGCAAGACTGATTTATTATACTCTATCAGGAAAACCTTTAGAACAAATTTTCAGAAAATACATTAAAGTGCTTCTGAAGACTATTGATTTTGTAGAAGATTGTGCACCCTTCATTCAAACATAAATCACAGGACCTGAATGTTTGAAGAACACTTTTCCTGCTGAGACTCTTGACCAACAAGCTGAATTGATCAAAATGTGGTCAGGTTTCTTGACTTGGGATATTCTAGTTGATTGTCTTAACATCAAGGATGTTTCCTTTTTCCCTCACCAACCACAACTATTTTCTTGTCAATTTGGTTTAATTCAATTAAAACCATATCCAATCATGAAGAAACTTCCAGACCCTGAAGACTTCGTAGTATCTGAGGAAACTTTGCCAAAAGAACTCAAAACTTTTTCCCAAGAGGAAAATGCAATTTCAACCAATACCCTTTGAAGAGAGCTTCTACCTGCACCAAAGAGTTCCATGAATGGTGGAACAATTTCTATTTGAAAAGGACCATTTCGCTTGAAAATACTACAAGAAGTTGATTTCATTTCCATCTCGAACACTACAAACAATTTACTAAATTCGAGAGCTTCAATAAGGAGTTTCATAGCCCAAATGATAGTTTTACAGATAAAGTAGCAACCTTGTCCCTTAGAAAGAAGATTAGACAAAATAGGCTTAATCAAAAAGTGATAAACCCCCAAGCCTCAAATGATTTTGATAATTTTGTCCAAATAATCTTCCTACTTTTCCTTCAGCCAAATATGGTCTTATAAAATCCCTTAGACAATCAAAATGGGTAAGTGAAAATTTGTCTTTTATTGCTCTAAACGAACTTGATCCCCTAGGCATGAAAGGATTTTTCCCACAAAACTCTTCTATGACCCTTACCTTTAGCTTGATGATGAAGATCTACCCCCTTAGCTTGTTAGTATTCATAAAGTAAAATTGCTTACTGAAACTCCCTGGGGTAAGGTTTATCAAATTTATCCATTCAACTCCCTTTGCCTTTTACTTTTTGATTATATTCTGATTTCATTAATTTCTTTCATTTTTTCATCTCAGCACTGCCTAAGAAAATTCCAGAGAACCATGATGCTTCGAATGATGCAAGTAGTGATGAAGAACCAAAACAAGGCAAAGAAGTCTTCTTCCAAACCAAAGAGCAATATTGCCATTAAGGTATGTTTAACATACTACTCACTTTCATGCTTCTAATTCTTCATTTTGAGGCCTTCATTTTAAATGCCTTTATATGTTTTTTGCCCTCCAAAGCAACTCCTTCGGATATAAGATCGAAAAAATGTGCATCGGTGATTAAGAGGAATATTGGAGCAAAGAAAACAACTTCTACCTCTGAATCGAAATGTAGTGCATCAGAATCTATTACCCAAATGGGTGAAGTATAGAAATCGAATGAAGTTGATTCTCCTTCAGAAAGAACAATAAGTTTCGTCTTAAGTCATTTATCATTACTTTACACATGGCTCAATAACTTATTCTAATTATGCATTATTAGGTAGTTGATGTTAAAAACTAAAATAAAAAATGAAAGAAAATAAATACGAAGAAGATGCACAATCTTAAATTAAATAACAAAATAACAGTAGTAAAATAAAATTAATTGACAGCACATGAATAATGCACTATAACATACAATAAGCACAAGGAAAAAATAAATTAGGGGAAGAAAAATATAGTCTGGGTTAAAGCGCGTAAACGCTATCCTTAGAGAGAAAACGCCCCACTGCACTAGTAGGAAAATTTGATTACGCTCCTCTCACAAGATACGACAACCCGTTGGTTCCGATCGTGTGCATCGAAAGGATCTCGAACCTTCTGAACACCAATGCTCTTGTTCTCATGAAAATAAATTTTTTATAAAAAAAGAAAGAGACAATTTGTTTTTTTGGAAGAAAGAAACTCTGTCGTTGCTTTCTTTTTTTAGAAAAGAGGAAAGATATATATATATATATATATATATATATATATATATATATATATATATATATATATATATATATAGGCATTTTGCAACAACAAAATATGACCGTTGGAAACCAACCTACAATTGTCACAACAAACAGTAACAAACTAGTTGACTCATTAAAACAAAATCTTAAGAAAATCTAAAATAAATATTTTATTTTATAAAATAGAATTAATATATATTTATAAATTTTAAATTAAAACACAAATATTTACCAACATTCCCCCACATAATTTAAAATTTTAAAATATATTTTTTAAAAGATAATTTGTATAAAAACATAAGAGAAAGAGGATGTGATATTGTATTTCGGTATAAGGAACCTTCCGGGTTTGAGCCTTATACCTAGTGTTTATGAACTTCCATCCGAGAAAAATGTAGTGACTTGATTGTCTTGAACTACATATTCTTTAATCGGACTTTAGTACACAACCCCTACAATATTGACGTTCAATTAGGTTCTAATCAGTGGTAGCGCGTTACACGGCCTTGCGCTTGTATCTTGTTTCGTGAGTGTCACTTAGAGATTAGTCCATATCTCACAGTGGCGGCCCCACCACCACACTCACTAGGTGAATCCTCAAAGAGTGAGTTGTGACTCTCACCCCTACAATAATTGTCATCGGACTCATTAAGAGGTATTTTTTTCCACCAAAAATACACATATATAAATACCTCAACCTTAATATTGCCACAATTTATAATACACCTCGTCATAGGAATGAGAAACGGAACAACTCCGTCAAATTTCATTTTGGTGTACTTTAGTCAACAAACAATTTCGTTGTTACCCGTTGAACTCCATTCATGGGATCACCAATCACACGGAGACGAGTGTCCATTGTTGTAACTAAATAATAGGCTTTAATCTCATTCCCCTCAACGACTCATATACTTGTTGACATGTCAACCCTTTTGTAAGCGGATCCGCAATATTATTTTCTGACCTGACAAAGTCAAGAGAAATGACACCATGAGAAATCAAATCTCTTATAGACTTATGTCTCACTCTTAAGTGTCTTCTTTTTTCATTAAAATTTTGCTTGTCACTTTAGATATAGCAATTTGACTATCACAATGCATTGAAATTGGAGGTATACGCTTATTTAACAATGACAAATCACATAATACATTTTTAAGAAATTCAGCCTCACTAGTAGCAGTATTTAAAGCAATAATTTTTGCTTTCATGTGAAATAATAATTTGTATAGTAGATTTTCATGATACTGCACAACTAGCTAAAACAAAGACATAACCACTTGTCATTTTTATTTCATCAAAATCAGAACTTCAATTTTATATCACTAAATCCCTCAATTACTTTCCAATCTACCAACTGCATGTGCAATATCAGACAGGCCTAGAGAAGTTTGTCAAATGCAACAAAGAACTGATACTTTGAGAATATTTATGTGAAGAAAATCCTTTACTCAAAATTTTCTTTAACTTGATGGATGAGTCATAAGGAGTAAAAGCATGTTTCGCATCAAAATAATTAAACTTCTTCAATAGCTTTTCAACATAATAAGATTGGGTAAAAGTCATGTCATCATTTTTCTTTATAAGCTTAATTCCCAAAATCACATCTACTTGACCAAAGTCTTTTATGCCAAAGTTTCTAAACAATAAGGACTTCACATAATTTATGAAATGCATATTACTATCAAATATCAATATGTCATCCAGATACAAACATAAAATGACACATCCATTATCATCAAATTGTTTCACATACACATATATATCACTATCATTAATTTGAAAATCATACAAAAGAATAACTTAATCAAACTTTTGTGTCATTGCGTTGGAGATTGTTTCAAAGCATATAAAGATTTAACAATTTATTTTTTAAGGAAAAAGATTTTCAAAGAAAGTGACATCTCTAAATTGCATAATAATAACATTAGAAATTTTAGTCACTTCTAAATTAACAACTAAAAATCTATAAGTAGTATTATGTAAAAAATATCCAACAAAATACAATTAACATTTTTTTTCCAATTTTCCTTTTCTTATTAATAAGGATGTTAACCTTTACTAAACTCCCTCACACTTTAAGATATTTCAGATTTGATTTTCTTTTTCTCCATATCTCATAAAGAATTTTTTAAAAAAAATATATAAGATACCATATCAAAAAAGTGACATACAAAATATAAAGTTTCACTCAAGTGTTCATTTTATTGCTTTGTGTGTTGTATTTTCACATGTTTATTATTATTATAGCAAGAAGCTACATATATAGAGGCAACCAGTCATTAACGTGTAACAACAAAATATTTACAACAATAACGTTAAAAAACAACATAAAAATCAAACAAACTTCCTAACATTAAATATTTGTAACGTTCACAAAGGAAATTGACCAAGTAAAACATTGCTTCCTAACATATAGGAATGAAAATTAGTGGGATGCTTTTAGTTTTTCACATAAACTAATTCTAAAAGCATTTTATCTTAAACAAAAATACAATTGATAAAGAAAATATTTTTCAACAATCTCATACTAATTTAAAATTTCAGGAAATAAATAATATAATAAAAACATTTTTAATGGAACATAATACATTGTGTTTTCATCCATTAATTTTTCATGCTTACTAGAAAGGAACTCAGTCATATCCATTATAGATATTTTGATACAACATCATGCTACTGCAGAAAAGACTATGCAAGAAGAAAATATAAAACATTTTCTCTCTAAAATAATTTTCTCTCTAAGACTGTTAAAAAAATAAAATAAAAAATGAAAGAAAATAAATACGAAGAAGATGCACAGTTTTGAATTAAATAACAAAATAACAGTAGAAAAAAAAAATTTAATTGACAACACATGAATAATGCACTATAACATACAATAAGCACAAGGAAAAAATAAATTAGGGGAAGAAAAATATAGTCTGGGTTGAAGCGCGTAAACGCTATCCTTAGAGAGAAAATGCCCCACTGTACTGGTAGGAAAATTTGATTACGCTCCTCTCCCAAGATACAACAACCCGCTGGTTCCGATCGTGTGCAGCGAAAGGATCCCCGAACCTTTTGAACACCAATGCTCTTGCTCTCATAAAAATAAGTTTTTTATAAAAAAAGTAAGAGACAGTTTGTTTTTTTGGAAGAAAGAAACTCTGTCGTTGCTTTCTTTTTTTAGAAAAGAGGAAAAAGATATATATAGGCATTTTGCAACAACAAAATATGACCGTTGGACATATGACCATTGGAAATCAACCTACAGTTGTCACAACAAACAGTAACAAACTAGTTGACTCATTAAAACAAAATCTTAAGAAAATCTAAAATAAATATTTTATTTTATAAAATAGAATTAATATATATTTATAAATTTTAAATTAAAACACAAATATTTACCAACAGTTGATCCACTTTTGAAACCTAATGGAGGGAAGAAATGAAAAGTTGAGGGCACTGAGACTTCTAAAGAAATTTTTTTCTAGATTCTATTAGCATTCCCAAGGCTCAGATTTTGAAAAAGAAATAGGTAAATTTTCTCCATTACTCCTCATAGATTTACTGAAATACTTAGGGGGTGTTTGGTTTAGTTGTTTTCTATTTTCATTTCCACTGAAAACAGAAAACGGTGATGAAAATGTGTTTGGTTTGATTTCTGAAAACATTTTCAATGAAAATGAAAACAGTAAACAACTAGAAAATGAAAACAAAAAATTTTCGTTTTCAGTATTTTCAGTTGAGAACAGAAACCTCATTTTGGTTAAAATGAAATTGGGATGACAATGAATGTAGTTTTAAGCAAATCTAAAAATACAAAAAGACAATAAGTCAACATATCATAAATTTTCAGTATTTTCATTTCATGAAAACAGAAAACAAGAAATCAAACCAATCATGTTTTCAGAATTCAAATCTTTTGAAAATGAAAACAGTTTTCAGAAAATGAAAATAGGAAATGAAAACAGAAAATGAAAATGCAAACCAAACACACCCTTAGTTTCCCAAATTAGTATTTTCGATGTGTCAGTATATTCCCACTAGGAAGTATGCTACTCGTTCCCAATTTCTGTGTCAGTATATTCCCACTAGGAAGTATGCTACTCGTTCCCAATTTCCTAAGCAGTCATCGAATCTTCAACCATCACATGTACATCGAATGACTCGTTGTCTTAGTAAGTTTTATTTTTCAATTGTCATTTTTTAATTATGTTCTGTATTTTAGGATGGAAGTGTGGTGAACATATCTTCCTCTCAAGATCAAGAAGCTAATAGTGATCAAGATTAGGTATGAGTTAACTTCATGGAATAATCACTCCTTCTTCATCCATACTTTTTCTCTCATACTTAAATTTCCATGTTAATCTAGGAGCTCAATGTTGCTTCCAAGAATCTCATGGATCCCATACCTGAAGATATTATGGTAAATGTGGTCGAAATGGAAATAAAGACAGTAGGGAATGTGGATCCACCTTCAAAACCACCAACCGAATTAGATGAAGGTAGCAAGAACGAATTACTCATATTCATATGCTTTTTAAGAGCTCAATGTTATGTCATTCGAAAAGTCTTTGGTTCTAAAAAGTTTTATTTCATCCCAAGATTCTGAGGAAAGAAGAAGAGAAATAAGCAACTGCTAAAGAAGACAAAGAAGAAGCAAATAATGAACCAGAGTCTTCGAAGAGCCCAACACCTTCCTAAGAAGCACAAGAAAAGGAACAAGCTACCCGTGAAAGTGAATCTTCTCCTAACAAGACCATGCATGAAGAGGGTTATGTTAACATGCAAGCTCAATCTAATCCTTCATCCATTCTTCAAAAATGCACTCCTACTCATGTCACTTCAACAATTCAATCAAACCCAATGGAAAAAGAACCTTCGAGCATTGCTCATACCAATAACAAAGCAACAGTTAGAGTTCAAGAGGTCACCAAAAACCCATTTTTGCTCCTCAAACTTATTTCGAGTGATTCGACCATCTCCAAAGGATCTGACACCAGTGTGCCAAAGCCTACCTCCAACCAAATCTTTGAGCAAGCAATCACATATTTTTGAAGGCTAGCATATTCTCAATCTCTTAGGTTAATCTTGATATTCTATCTTTTTGAGGTTAATCTTGATATTCTTTTCTACATTGAGGTGATTAAACTAGTTGAGGAAATTAAAAAAATGGATTTAAATATTTTTATGGTTTTGGTTTATAGAAGAAAAAAAATAAACTAATGCAAAGAGAGATTTGAGTGATGATAAGAGTGACAATGGGTTATGATTCACTAGTACCAATTTTCTCCTAATCCCAATACCAATGAAATTCCTTTCCCAGTTAGTTATTGATTCTCAAAATCAACCAAAGCCTATAATGAAGGTCAGAGGATATTCTTTCCCCTAAATCAATACTCCAATGATCATGACTCTATCAATTTAAGTCATATGATATAACTAATTCTAGGGATGATTAATTAAATATTAACTAATCTATCGAAGATTACTCAAATAGTTTGATCATATAATTTGGTGTAAAATATTCTCTACCTAGATTTATCAATTACATGTAGATGATCAATTACATTCTAGGGCATTCTAGATTGGCTATGACCCTCATGGTAGACCATGACCCTCATGAATTAACCAAGATCATGGTGAATTTATCATGGCCTTTGTCGGATTATCAACGTTATTTTGGAGGGTTGCTATCATCTTATTGTAGTTGTATATATATATCTTTTCTTTCTTTCTTTTCTCATTTTTGTTTTTGTTTTCTCTTTTCTTCTCTTTTTATCAACCTCTTTTTGTCTTTTATTTCACTTGAGAGAAAGACTTATGATTTATTCACTGGCATAACCTACAATGTGTATTACTTCCCCCTTTTTTCCGCACATCAACAATTTACACAATATAGTGCAAGGACCAAAAAGGAAATAATCATTCAATCTCAAAGTAGTCAACTAGGGGAAAAACTAGTCAAAACAATTCATTGGTCTCAAGAAAGCCTATCAAAGTCTCATGTTTTCATAAAACACAAAATTCATTCAAGTATATGCATGTCAAAATAAAGAATAGAACAATGTTAATGAAATGATCAATTCACCCACATTAAAATAATCAAAGCTTAATACTCACATTTCTAAGCTCTAAGAATAGTCCACAATCAAGCATGTTAATGTTCCTTTCTGAAGTAAACTCCAATTACTCTCTCACTCTCACAGACACACAATTACTCACACACAAATAATTTGTTTTAATCAAGGGAATAACCAAAAGTACAAAATAAGAACAAAATAGAAGACTAAAATAAAATTGTCTAAACTAATGCACTTGAGTAACAACTAAACTAAAATGTCGAATCTGAAAAACTAATTGTACTTGACACCTATGCTAACTGCCTGGGCCGTGGTCAGATGACCATGGTTGTACTCGATGCCTGATGTTGAATGCCTAGGCCATGGTAAAATGACCATGACTATAGTATTGGCAGGAAGACTGTCTTAGAAACTAAATTATAAATGCAATAAAATGTAAATTAAATGGATACAAATCATAGGTTGCTTCTCAAAAAACACTAGTTTAACATCACGAGCCTAACGTGTAATGATATAGTTGCTCAGAGGTCAGAGGGGTGTGCAATGGTTTGCACCTGTTAGAATCCCTCATGATATGCCTTCATCTAGATAATGGGTTTAGCATCCTCTCCTTTGACAACTTCCATCATATTAAGTTTCCTTTGGGATGACCATTTGGGCAGGCACCCCTATTTAGTGTTGATCTTGTGAGTGCTGAGCGTGGGGTTTGAACCATTCATGTCATGAATGTTCCACCCAAAGGTTTCCTTCTTGTCCCTAAAAACCCGCAACAGTTTATCCTCTTTAGTTTCATGTAAACCTGCAGAAATCATAATCGGAAGAGAAGATGGTTGGTTAATAAAAACATATTTGAAGTTGGAAGGAAGAGGCTTCAACTCCAATTCGGTAGGTTCATCAATAGGAGGCTTTAGCTTTGGAACATTGCCACATTCCAACTTGTCACAACTGGGTGGTCAGGGACCACGTTGAGGTTGAAGAAACGTCAATATTTTCTCTACTTCAAGATTCAACTCCCAATCAAGGTCCTCATTAGTGAGAACTGTCTTTAGAGGGTTAGGCATCCCCACACTTGGGAATGCCCCTTTTATCAGTGCATCAACTATATCAACAGACTCAATAAATCAAAAGGAAGCAAATGAGGAAGGTTGTTTCAAAGAATAAGATAAATTAAATACCACTCTCTCATCCCTTAATCTAAGGGTGAGTCTACCAAGCCTAACTTCAATAAGTAAATCACAAGTACTAAGGAAAGGACATCCCAAAATGATAAGGACATCTTCATCATTCTCCATATCTAAACTAACAAAATTAGCTGAAATGATGAACTTGTCCACCTTAACCAACACATCCTCAATCACCCTTCTAAGATAGACAACTGAACGATCAGCAAGGTGAAGAGTGATGTTAGTAGGTTCTAAGTCTGTTATGCCCAACTTCTTAAATACAAAATAAGACATCAAATTTACACTAGCCCCCAAATCACATAGACACTTATCAAAGTTAGACCCTCCTATTGAACAAGGAATAGTAAATTTATCGGGGTCTTTCATCTTATGGAGAAGTTTTCTAAGGACCACAACGAAACACTCCTTATTGAAACTCACAGTGCAAAAATTTGTCACTTTTCTTTTGTTTGATAAAATTTATTTTTAATGATTTTCATAAGATGACATTTGTGCTAAAACCTCAATGAAAGGGAGGTTGATTTGAAATTTACTCATAACCTCAAGAAATTTTCTAGCTTGCACATCCTACTAGTCATTCTTAACTGTGTGAGAAAAGGATAGACTTACCTAAGGAGATGTTAGTATCTCCTTTTTTTCATCCCCTTCCTTCTTTAGCACTAGATTCCCATTAGTAGGAACCTCAACTTTCTTAGGTGCTTAGTCCTTCTCAATAAGGACGTCATCCGGAGTTGGGAAAAAACCTTCCTTCTCCTCGAAGTCCTCTTGAATCCTCTAGTTTCTAATCATCACAACATTGGCATCCCCCTTCTTAGGATTTGGTTCAGGTTATGAAGAGAGGTTGCCTGATTGCCTTTGTGAAAAGAGAGATTGTATGCTGGTTAGTTGAGACTCCACTTGCTTCATTCTCTGATCATTTTGGGCCATATATATTAAAGAATGGTTTCTTGAAGAGTGGGTTGTCTCCCATCTTGTCTAGGACTCTGATTTTGCATGGGTTGAGACCTATACATTTCTTGATTTTGCTTGAAGTCCTATTCTTGATTGAATTTGTGGGGGCATTGATTATAAGAACTGTTTTCTCCCCTAACAAAGTTGATCTCATCCATGGTTGTAGCTAGCTTGCCATCAATAATGCATTCTCTTAGCCCATGCACAATCCCACATCTATGACAAGTTGGGAATAGAGATGTAGTGATGGGGACTTGAGCTTGAGCTCTCATGAGTGTCTCAATATTCAGTGTTAGAGTTTGTATTTGTTTTCCCAATTCAGTTTGAGAATCATCTTTCTTCACCTAGTTGATGCGTCTCTTCATAATCTTTTTATCCCCTGAGTTGTTATAGAGGTTAGAGCACATATCATCAATGATCCTGATGGCATCAACAGGGGGTTTTAACATAAGGTTACCCACACAAGAAGCATCTAAACTTGTCCTATTTTGCGAGGACACTCCACCATAGAAAATATGAACTAGCCTTTGTTAAGAAAAGCCATGATGTGGACACCTTCTAATCACCTCTTGCAATTTTTCCCAAGCTTTAGGTATGCTCGCTTGTTCCCTTTGAACAAAGTTTCCAATGTCCCAAATGTATTGCTTCGTCTTCATGGAGAGGAATACCTCCTTAAAAACATACTTAGCACTAGTTGCATGTAGTGATACTATTCTCTAACAGTGAACACAACCAATCCTATGCCTTCTCGTTAAGAGAGAAGGGAAAGGCATAGAGTCTGATGTATTCTATTGATGTATAGTTCTGTCTCACTATGTTTTTGAACTTGATGAACTTCCTCAAGTATTGCATTAGATCTTCATGGGCAACACCACTAAACATGTTATTCTCCAACATCTGTAAGAACCCATGTTATTCTCCTTAAAGTGTGTGTGTGAACCAAGAATCCTTTTGTAGTAATGAATTTAATTTAGAGTATGTTTGGATGAGGGAATTTAAAATTCTGAGAAATTTTAAATTCTAAGAATTTCAAATACTTCAATTGAAATTCTTTTATTTTCAAAATTTTTGTGTTTGGATAAGAAAAAATTAAAAGTGTGATGGTGAAATAAAATGAATGCAAAAAGAAGAGAAGATATGATTGATGTGCTTCCAAAGAGAAAAATACTGATACGACATGGGAAGTCGCAAGGGAATCGAACACGGCGGTGTACACCACCACACCCGACCACAACATTCAGTCAACGGCGCAAGGCATGATCCAGACCTTCCGCACTAGTGAGCACCTCCATCGCATGATGGGTAGCGACGACTGCTCCCCTGACTGGCGGGTATAGTTCTACGTGTCCCCCTACGCCCACACCCGACGATGCTCCATGAGCTCAAACGATGTTTCTTGAAGAAGAGGATCATCGACGTGAGGGAAGAGTCGTGAGTTCGAGAATGAGATTTTGAGAACTTTCTGGTGGAAGAGAGGATGAATGTTATAAAGAAAATATGCGAACATTTTGGAAGGTTCTTCTATCAAGAAGAGAATTTCAATTTCTCACCTTTTAGAAGGAAATTGAAATTCCACATTTTTAGTTGTTTAAAATTCTGTTTTAAAATTTCAAAAATTTAAATTCTTCATAAAAAATATTCAAACAATGAATTTTAGATTACAGAAATTTAAATTCTCTAATAAATTATTTTCTTCAGTTAAAATTATCTATCCAAACACAATCTTAAGGCTATTGAAATAACTTACCATTCAATTTAAAAATAATTTATTTCTCACCTCTCACAAGCATTAAATTTTTAAACTCTCTCATCTCTCACCTTTCACTTGCATTAAACATAGAATGTTAGTATTCTTTAAAATAAAACATAAATTGTTACTACCTTTAGACCTTAATATAAACAAAATTAAATAACTTTAAATTAATTAAGAAAATTGGTTAATTTCATTAAAAAAATACTTTCTCATCCTTAATTATAGGACATAGTTTACTAATTTGTGCTTATTAAAAAAATTAATTAATTAATTTCTTAATATTGAATTTCTCTATAATATAATATTTTTCCAAATTTATTATTAACTTTATAGGAAACTTATTCATTTTCTTCAATCTTCATAAGATAGACAAAGAAGCAATTCAAGGTATTTTAGTCATAAAATAATTAATGCACAAGACAATTGAAATGAAGTCTTATAAAATGGACTATTTTTTTTTAAACCATGTCTTATAAATAGAGACAAATGGAGTAATCTCTTTTTTTTTTCCTAAAATGTTTTTCATTGGAATTTGATATTAAGAATAAAAAGTAGTCAATGGAACTAGAATCACTATTAATTGAAGGATAGTTTTGGAATAATATCATTAAATAGAGTCGATGTAGGGAAAATTTACTTATATTTGAGGCCAAAATATTTTTATTTTGTTGTTTATATTTAGATTCAAAGTTAGTATATATCAAATAAATATTACACAAATAAATACTTTCATTACATATATAGAACTATACATAAAATATAAATTCTAGTGATGATATTTATAGTTTATGATATGTTTAATTATATATCTAATTATATTTCCTTTTTATCAATTAGTTATATAAAAATAGGGACTGAGACGTGCAAGGAACTAGTAATTGGCAATTATTCTTATGTACCAATAGAATTAAAAGAAAAAATGGAAATTTTAATAAAAAGTATTAGTTATGAAAATTTTGGTCTCTTAATTGATTCCTAACATTTTTCTTTTTACGTGATCATTTTTCCCATAAAAAAAAACTTTTTTCTTACTACGCAATTTTTTTCGAGGCTAAACACTGATAATGTGGATCGATACTGTGAAACAGCTAATTAAGTGGTTACATAAAAATTATAGCAAGTGTTAACTAATGAAAAGCACATTTATAAGGTAAACAATGTTAAGCGTTGCTCACCGCTTTTTTGGAGTTTTGGATGTGGTTCAATACTTCAATAATTTCGAGTAAGAATATAGGGAAGTCTTGAAGAATGTTTTTCAAGTTGAAGTGAAAGTGGAGTTTTCTTGGACGGCGATGGAATGCGCCAACATGCTCTCCTATTAAAGTAGTTTTCTTCTAAAAAAGGTGAATAATCTTTAGAAGAAAAAAAAATCATTAATTGATTTTCTTAAATAATTTCGTTATTTCTCTCCCTCCCTTTCACCTCTCACACAAATATGTATATATTTTATACTTTAAATTATTATGTATTTTTTTATTATTAAAGATTATGCTAATTCTTCATTGTTTTTCTAGGGACACTATCTGAGGTGAAATTCTAAAAAAAAATATTGCAGAAATCTATGGGTCTTGTCCAAAATTAGGAAAACATTAGTATTTTGGTCAAAATCGAAAAACGTGGTTCTTTAGCGCCCGAAAGGAAACTTGTTGCATTCCGACCAAACTCAATCCAAAAAGATGCCATCAATGCGTAACATGCCATGAAAATTTTAAGTCAACTTTGTCTTTGTTTCTATTTTATTAATGAATTTTCATTACATTGGTCATTCCCAACAACCCATATGAAATACCGAAAACGTCACCATCTGTTCATCTCATTGGCTAGTGCATACATTTTATGACACACTTCAGCACACAAATTTTCACCTTACTTTAGAATTTGACTAATAATTTATTTGGGAATGATATTTGATATATGTATGCAATATCTTTATTCTTAACTTTTATATTTTGACGAATGGCTATCATTTTTCATAATCCACTGCATACCAACTGCTCTGGGCCCGTCCTTTGTGTCTCTTCCTGCGTGTAAATCAACGCGGTTAGCAAGACTTGTTTTTCGTTAACCCTAAATAAGAAAACCATGCTTTTGGTAATAAATAACGAGAAAATTATTGATCACTGAAACAAAAAGTTCAAAGATACGTACTACTCCATTCCATTGTAAGATTAGAAACATCGTATAATAGGAAATCAGTTTGTATTTATATTGTTACAGGTCTAGTCACGAGGTGATTTCTAAAATATCCGGTTAGTAATTGTGTTTTGTTTTGTTTAATATGAACGTGTTTATACGTAGAAGAGTGTCATTAATTCATTAAGCGCAATTAAAAATTTATTGACAAGAATTAAAGCACAATAATATGAATTATTTTAATGAGTAGCATAATATATGAATTAAGTACTCAGAAAAAATGATAACGTAAATGTTAAAATTAAAGATGGATAATTTTTTTGGACATAAAGTTGGATAATAAAATAAGTGCATGCTTGAATTAAAGTTGGGAGTACTAAAAAGTACTTTTATTTTAGAAATAACAATTTTTTTCCTTCTCAATTCATGTATTGAAACGCTTAATTTTACATTTAAATTTGCGAAAATATTTTATGCAACTTTAAATCAAAGATAAGGCTAAATAGTTAGCTAGGAGAGTTATAATATAACATATATAAATAGAAATAAGATAGTAGCGTGAGTAAAATTTAAATCTTCAAAAACATGATAAAAAAAATAATACTTTGATCAAAGAGTTTTAACCTGAAGAAAAGGACATTAAGCAAAAGTAACACACACGGTGAAGTAGCACTAGCACGTGACTCCCTAAGGCACTTAGTAGTTTGAATAACACGGTACTTTGATTTTGAAGCAGTCTGAGTAGTGCATTTTCCTTAGTAATTTCCCTTCAGACGTTTGGAAAACGTCCACTACTTAAGTTTCTCTCACTCTTTCCACTTCGGTCAACCATTGTTTGTTTACTTCTCACACCTCCTTCCTTCCAAAGCCACCATTCTCCCTTCTTCCATTTTTTGTTTCTCTTTTCTCACTGCCCAATTCTCTCTTTCCCAATATATCTGCAGCCTTTGTATTCAAGTTCTGAGGCTTTGTTTCCATGTTTTTCCTTCATGGGGTGCTGATATTTCTCCGTTTTTTGCATCATGGGTTTTTCCCTCAAAATGGATTCTTTTGAGATGATGAGTTGGTGAGTACTGTGGTATTTATTTTGGGTTTTGGCTTCAATTTGGACTGCATGAAATGGCTTCTCTTGTGAGAAAGTTAAGGCCTTCTTCTGTGCCTACTGTTACTGTGGAAACTGAAGATAGCTTAAGCAGCTATGAGTACTCCCTTGCTGTGGTGTATAATGGCCCTCCTCTCAGTTACTCCATTCCTGAAATCCCTGCTTTCAAAATTGACCAAATCCCAATTGCAACCATTGCTTCTCTCTCTCATGATGACGTCTCAGTCCCAGTTATCCAACCTCTTGGCAAAAGTCTTCACAAAAGGAAGCAGAATCACTGGGTGACAGATTCTGTTGTCCTTTCAAGCTTGGACTCTTGTGCAGTAGATTCACCACCAGCACCAGACGGTGTTGATGGTGATATGCACAAGAGTAGTCCAGACACTTTGGAATTTCCTGATGATAGAGATGGCACTTTTCTTCACACAACTTCTGACACCACAGAATCAGGTCCAGGTTCGGTTACAACCTCTCTATTTGCCCCTTCTGATGAGATTTGTTCCTTCAGAGAGGAAGAGCAAACACCAAGTCCAACTCCAAAGCATGTGAAGCGTGTTTCTGCGGTGACCTTCTGTGATCCTGAGTCAAACTACATGGTGGAGACAGATAGTGATGAGTTTGGTGACTCTCAGGTTGAGAGTGTTCCAGTGATGGAACGTGCTGTGAGGCCTGGGAAGAAGGGTTCTTGCTATAGGTGCCTCAAGGGGAACCGTCTTACGCCAAAGGAGGTTTGCATTGTTTGTAGTGCAAAGTATTGTCGCAGCTGTGTGGTGAGGGCTATGGGGTCCATGCCAGAGGGAAGAAAATGTGTGACTTGCATTGGCTACAGAATTTATGAGAGAAATAGAAGCAAGCTGGGGAAGTGTTCTCGTATGATGAAATTGTTGCTGTCTGAGTTGACTGTGACTCAAGTCATGGATGATGAAAGGTCTTGTGAAGCAAATCAAATACCACCGGAGCTTGTTTGTGTCAACTTGCAACCTCTGAATAGGGAACAGCTTAAATTGCTCCTCAACTGTCGAAACCCACCAAAACAACTGAAGCCAGGATCCTATTGGTATGATAAAGCATCTGGATTTTGGGGAAAGGTGAAAACTTAATTTCAACAACTACTTACTTTAATTTAGTCTATTTAGGGTGTGTTTAGGTAAAAAGCTTAATTAAGTTCTTATTCAACAAGCTGTTTTAATTTATGTGGTAGGTTATGCCATACATTTGATCATATAACTTACTGAAATAAACTAAGATGAGGTTAGTTTGAAAGATTCATGAAGAAGCTTAGTGAAATAAACTAAAAAGAGCTTGTCAACCTTTTTGTGGATATATATCTCAGATTAGTTTAGTGTACCTTAAAAAATGGCACTTAGAACTCCAGGAATGTGCCTTCAACGTGGTTTCATTTTACTTACAAAATTTAATTCATGAATCTTTCAACCCCATTTAATGTTTTTCCAAGTGAAGTTCTAATCTATTGCATTGCTTGATTTTACAGGATGGCCAACCGCCTAGCCAGATAATCAGCCCCCAGCTTGATGTTGGGGGTCGCCTGCACAAAAATGCAAGCAATGGAAACACTAATGTGATTATAAATGATCGCGAGATTACGCAAAAAGAGCGATTGATACTGCAGGTTTTTTGTCTTGAACACTATTATATTTTATTGCCTATACATAAATATATATTTTAAGGATGTTAAACCAAAATGTTGCATTGCATTGATTGTTGCAGTTGGCTGGAGTGCCGTGTGAGGGAACACCTAACTTTTGGGTGAATGCTGATGGATCATACAGGGAAGAGGGGCAGAGGAATGATAGGGGCTGTATATGGGATAAGGTGATCATTGTTGAGATGCATGCTTCCTTTCCTTGTTTGGTTTTTATAGAAATAACAGCTCATCAATAGTTTTGGATTTCCCTTTTGCAGCGTGTAGCAAGGTTGGCTTGTGCAATTTTGTCTTTGCCAGTCCCTTCAAAGTCTGTAGCTCTTTCTTGTGAAGGTGAAACAGCTAACACAGACAGCGTTCATCGAAAAATACTTCACAAATTTCTCCTTGTTGGTTCTGTCAATTCTGGTGCATGTACTATATTTAAACAGGTAGGTTTCTCCTTGGGAGAACTCAGTTTTTCAGGCGCCTTATGTTGTATTCATATGCATGCATGCTTAATGAATTGGCAAAGTACATGTGTACATTTAATGACTGTGCTGTGATTTTAAATGCTGAAAGGATAGTCCAATTCATTTTCAGCTCTTCAATTTACTTTTCAGTCTCATAATTTGGGTGATGCTTTGTCATATCAATATGGAGTTGGATATAGAAGAACTACATATGGACTTGACACACCCTAAGTCTTATTAGCTTTTACTTTTGAGTTTACAGTGAAATGCACTAACAACAGCTTATAAGGTCCCTGCCTATTATTTTCTTTAAAGCTGTCCTGTTCTCTATAATACCTTCTAGAAAGTAGGGATGCTCAATTTATGAGGGCATTTATGTGTGTGATATGAATGTTAGGGTCATAAGAGCTCAAGTTGTTGATTCTTATCAGTCACATTGCTAGTTGTCATGAGGTTCAGATAAGTTTTGAGTGCTTAATCTATATCTTGAAAATTTCTGGCTAATGTAAATTGTAATTTGTCAAATTTTGGAGTTTACTTTCCTCTTCTGGTGTGTATGAGACTGCAGTTCTGAATACTTCTTTATACTTTTAATTAAAACCTTGATTTTGAGTGACACTAATGACTGAACCTTTTATCTTAGGCCAAGCTTCTGTATAATGATCCTTTCTCTGAAAATGAGCTCCAAAATATCAAGTCGGTGATCCAAAGTAACCTGTTTACCTACCTTGGTATACTGCTGGAGGGACGTGCACATTTCGAAGAAGAGAGTTTGTTGGAGAATAGGAAAAGAAGGTCTGTTGATGAATCTACATCATCAGGTAATTCTTATTTCCTTGTATAAAAGGTTGACCAGAAGGCTATTTCTTTTTGGACTTTGGATGAAGTAGGGGGCAGCAATTTTTTTAACATTTTCCCTTTTCAAAATTTTCTGGATAGTGTAAACTGTAAAGGAAGTTGTCTTCCATAGAACCTTCCTTTAACAATGTTGAATATAGCAGAAGGAGTATTGTCAACTTTGCGATGACATCCTTCTTTTCTCAACTAAGAAAGGTTAACTATGTTAGTCTCTTACAAATTGCAACAGATGCATAGCTTTCGTTTTTGGAAACTGTGCAGTTTATCTGGTTTTGTATCAGTAGAAGACTAATGCTTCAGACTATTTCATTATTTTCTTGTCTCTAATGTGATTTCAGTTTTAATAGAAATCTTTTTACCTTCAGTTTTGTGCTTATCCTTTCACATTGATCCTAAAAGATGGTAGACACTTATTAATTAGCTGATAGAAGAAGCTTGTCTGCCATTAGTTGGAGATATGTGTTATGGAGAGAAGTCACTGATTTTAGTTTGTACAGGGAATATCGGCAGTGATGATGTTGAAACAACACTCTATTCCATTGGCTCACGATTGAAAGCTTTCTCAGATTGGCTACTCAAATACATGGTGTCAGGTAACCTGGATACAATATTTCCAGCTGCTACACGTGAATATGGACCAATGGTGGAGGGTTTGTGGAAGGATAAAGCCATTCAAGCAACATATGATAGGCGAAATGAACTAAAAATGCTACCCAGAAGTGCAAACTATTTTCTGGATCGTGTGAGTTAATGCTTGGTTGTCTATCTGCTCATCCTCACATGCATATTCAAGATCATTCATACTATTTTTTTAATATTAATGAAGCCAATATGATTTTTAATTTGTTCAATTTTTTGTCTGATGTCATATCCTCTATTTCCATCTGTTTCAGCATGGCGTTTGGATCATTGATCATTTGACACATAATCTGAAGCAGAAATTAGACAATAAATTTACAGAATTTGAATGTAGCTTTTCCCTTGTATTAGTTGTCTTACAGTTTTGTTCTTTTCTTTCTCTCTTTCAAACCCTTTTGGATACCATGTGTTTCAACAAGGTTCATGACTATCTAAATCACTTCAGTGGGTTACTAGACATTTTGTGAATCTAGGCAGTGGTAAAAGTTTCTTGAACTGATTAAATTTATTTATAACGATCTGATGAACAATTTATTGTCTCCACTTAACAGTGGATGTCTAAATCCTTTTGACTGTGAAATTATTTGGCCATGCATCACATCAATAAACAATAGATTTTCATCAAAGTCTAATTTATCTCTCACATGCAGGCTGTTGAAATTTCCAAGACTGACTATGAGCCATCTGATACGGACATCTTGTACGCTGAGGGTATATCGTTATCCAACAGCCTCACTTCAATGGAATTTTGTTTTCCCAAGTCAAACAGTGAGGATTCTTTGTTTCCTGAGTATCAACATGAATCTTCTCTCAGGTTAGCTCCATCATTTTGTGCAGTTCGTCACACAAGAACTTGTTACTTCTGAATTAAGCTCACATCAGTGTGCATCCACTAGTAATGTTCAGTTTCTTGATGATGAGTTAAATCTTAGTTGTGTTCCAAACTGATGAGTTAGACACATAATAAAGGAACAATTTGGCAAGAGTAGTGTGCATGCATGTTTTGCCGTAGCTCACTTACACGTGCTCACATTTTAAATGCCAACATTTTATTCAACTACATACGTCTCTAGAAAAGAAATACTCTATAAGAATGTTTAGATTTGAGTAGGCTTGTTTCAACAAACAGTGTTGTGTGTTATTTCACTTTATCTATTTTCATGACTGTAAAAACATATGGATCCTGAAATATTTTAATTTGGAGTGAACCACCACATAGGTCACCGAGATTGTAAGCATCAATTACTTTAGTCCATAACTCAGTAAAACTCTTGTTTTTTTTCCCAAATTTTGCAAAATGTCATTCACTTCAATCTTTTCTGACTGCATTTTTAATTGTCATTAAGTACTAAAGTGAATGGCATTTCACAAAGTCAGGGACTAAGGTTACATTTTTATAAATTCAGGGACTAAAGTAATCGACACTTACAATCTTACGACCAATGTGGGGGGTTTACTAAATTTATATAAACATCTTTAGCTATGATGGATCTATTATGTGTACTTGCTCTCAGTTATCAACAGCTTTCTTACTCCACTTTATGTTCCATTAATAGATACCAACTGATCAGAGTACATCCTAAAAGCCTTGGAGAAAACTGCAAGTGGTTGGAGATGTTTGAAGAGACCGATGTTGTAATGTTCTCAGTTGCCTTATCTGACTATGATGAGTACACTACAGACAGTAAAGGAGTTTCTACCAACAAAATGTTGGTAGCTAAGAATCTCTTTGAAAACATAATTTCTCATCGAAGCTTCCATAACAAAAAATTTCTCCTAGTATTGACTAAATTTGATCTGCTTGAGGAGAAGATTGAACACATTCCTCTAGCACAATGTGAATGGTTTAGCGACTTCCAACCATTTATCAGTCCCAATCAGAAGAAAGGCTGTAGCAATGGCAATAATAACTCTTCATTAGCACAATGTGCTTTTCAATACATTGCTGTCAAGTTTAAGAGATTGTTCCTTTCCATCACTGGCCGAATTCTCTTTGTTTCACTGGTTAATGGATTGGAACCTGATACTATTGATGAAGCTCTCAGATATGGAAGGGAGGTTATGGAGTGGGAAAAATGGGATCCCTCTATTGTAACTGATCCAAAGTCCGAGAATACTTCAACAAGCATTGATGAGCAAAGTTACTTATGTTAATTTGTATGGTTTAATTACTTATTTGATTTTTATAGTTACAAACTTTTTCTTTTAGTCTTTATACTTAAAAACATCCTTTATTAGTCTCTATACATACAATGTTTGATATCTTTTAGTTCTCATGAACTAAAAGGAATTAAAAATGATATATGTAGGGGTCACTGTACTTAAAAACATCTTTAATCCCTACATATATCATTTTTAAGTATAGTAACTAAAAGGAAGAGTATTTGTAACTATAGTTACCAAGTGATTAATTAAACTCATCTGTATAGAGAAACTTAATTCTGTAAAGGGGCTTAAAAGAGTTCATGATTTTCCATACAGGGATGAAAAAGTGATACTTAAGGTGAGGGATTCATAAAATTTTGAATATAGATTCATTAGGCTGGACCCCAATATTTAATTTTGATCTTGTTCACAATGGGTCTTAGTCTTGCGAAATTGTCTATGTACAGATATACTTGTACACCACGAAACATAAAGGGGAAGAACAGAGAAAAGGGTTGGCCATTTTGTCATCTTGAATATGAAATTGAAGATTAATTTGTCCTCTACTTTTGTTACGAGAAGAAAATAATGTTCACTTGTTTGCCAAAAATATCCATTAGTACGAAAGATTTTGTTTATTCTTTCCTATAGGCCAATTTAGTCCTTGTCTGCATGAAGATATTATAGCTATTTGGTAATGTACGAGTATCACTTTTCATGTCTCCGACCAATCCTTGATATTTTTAGGTTTTCCAAATATCTTGATGAGAGCAGAATGCTTTACCCCTAATATCTTGTAACTTCAAAGATTTCGAGCTAAGGACATGCATACTAAATTTGATAGAAAGGTGTAAGAGATTTCTCTATCACTTTTTTTAGAGTTTTTTTTTTTTTAAAGATTGTTCTTTGTCTAAAGTGTTGTGTAATGGAGGAGATTAAATATCGAAAAAATTTTCATCAATATATTACGAGCACTCCACACAAGTAAGGTGTAAGAGATTTCTCTATCACTTTTTTTAAATTTTTTTTAAAGATTGTTCTTTGCCTAAAGTGTTGTGCATCGGAAGAGACTAAATATCGGGAAGTTCTTTATCAATATATTACAAGCACACCACACATGTAAGCTGGATATCACACACTAAGTCAAAATCTTAAGGTAATAAAACTCTTTATTGATCACTTAGGTTTATTTTCATGAGACACATGTCTTCTTTATAAAAAAAAAGTCTTGTTGAAACCTAACTTTATTTTGACTTTCTAATTAATGTTGTTTTCTTGTTTGAATTATTTAATATAACTCTACTTGTATACATGCATCTCAAGAATATTCTTTCAAGACTAATTAAACAATGAAAATTCATAAATTGTGATAACATTAATTATTAAAAGAGAATAAGTTTCAAAAATTTTAGTAGGCTAAAATATATTTTTAATTCTTAATATATTTCCAAATTTTATGTTTGCTCCTTAATAATATTTATTTTTGCATTTTTATTAAAACAATAATTTTGTTTTTGGTCCTTATCACTTTTTTCAGTCCTTGATAAATTAATGAATTAAAAACCTAATAATAAATATTTTTTTAGAAAATAAATACAAAATCACTAATTTATCAAGAACTAAAAAATGCTAAAGATTAAAAATATTTTTTTTGTTTTATGGAGAAATAAAAACAAAGAAACTTTTTATAAAGGAATAAACACAAATTTTAGATATTTATAATAAATCATAGACATATTTTAACCATTTTAATACATCCATCATAAATTGCGTTGGTTTACGTAATAAAGGAAATTTTTAAAGCTGACACTATATGCTAATTAAAAAATTTGGATATAATTTTAATCATTACAACCTGAGTGAAAGGTTTCTTTTCATGCCTTTTGTAATTGAGTCTTAGTAGGAAACATTGGTAGGCCAAAAGTTACATATCATCAAGGTTTGATTATGGTTAAGGGACAGATATTACTAATCAAAAAATTGATAATCCAAAAATATTAATTTAGTATGGTTGTAGCTAAAAAAAGTCATAAAAACAAATACAATCAATCGATGTTATCATGGTGTTAAATTGTGGTTCAATACCGTAATTATGGCCACAACCTAAAGGTTGTTTTGAATTACTGTAACTGTATCACGACCGCAATTGTGACAGTCACATTTTTCATAATTCCCCATAACGTAAAGATTTTTCAACTCACGCAACCGTAAATTAAAATAATGGATGCACCTAATATTAGGATCGTATTATATGCTTGCAAGCAAAAACTTGATGTTATAGTCGAAGTAACAGACTATTTTCTAAAGACCTTGGTAATAATTCATGATTATGGTACAATTTTATTTGATAAAAGATTCTTGGAATAGTATTTAATTTAAGAAGGTACATACACCCTTTGTAGTTGTTGGCACCAAATAAAATCAATAGGTTCCATCCAAATTTTAGCATTGGCACAAAAAACCAGCAACTAGACCAACCAAAATTCTTAATTTGCACATTTCCAATAGTTAACACTTAACACATCATTTCCATTACAAACCTCCTTCTCTTAATTATCAACTAAATCGTACACAATATATAATAAACAACACATTTTGAGCACCTAGCACACACATGCACATGCGTCAGCATGGCACAAATCTATCCATAAGCAAACACACTGTTGCCTCTGACATGGTTTCATGAGTGCTGTCTCTCTGAACAGCCATGATAGCCTTGTGAGCCTCCTTCTCCACGACTCTTTCTTCTTCTTCTGACCCCTCTTTGCCTTTGGAAAAGAGGCTCTTCCGGGCCATGACAACTTTCTCTCTGAGCTTTGTCAGCTCCCCCTTCCACCCCTCTACCATGGCAGACATTTTTTTTCCTCAGCACTCAATTCGTTATATTTGTATATAAAAAAAAAAAAACTATCACTCACTCTCACAAAAACTATGTAATCTAAGAACCCCTTTTGTTTCTTGATCTCTCTCCAATTTTTGTTTTAATTGGTACGTGGTTAGAGTGAAACTGTTCATGTTTATATAGAAACTAGAAAGGGGAATGAACCTCGAAAGTGGGTGTAGGTTTATAAAAGGGATGTTTTGGCGCTTTTTTTGATACAATGGCGCATAAGGAAGGATACCAATGGGATATACTGCCAGTTTGGGATATTTTTTTGGAAGATTTATATCTTGGCTGCTGAATTCCATGAGTAGTGGTGCATATTCATTCACTTTCATAATGGTCTCCTTTGGTTACTTTGACTCCGCGTGTATCAAGGCATTATCACATATTAAATTTATTTTCATGTATAATATTTCAGTTTATTTTTAAGAATAACGGGTACTTTTAGGTTTTAATTTTAAAATTTTAAATTCAATTCTTTTGAATTAATCATATTTTATTTATTTATTTATACTTGTAGAATTTAATTAAATTAGTAATATTTTTTTGTAGTTTTAAATGTTTTTATTTATATTTTAAATAAATTTAAAGATGTGCAATATTTGCAAATTGAAATTTAAGTGTGAAAAAAAACTTAAAATCATTTAATTGATTAAGAGCATTTTCAGGACCATTTTAAGAACATTTAATTCCAGTATTAAAAAAAGACCATTTGAGAACCTTTCAGGATAGTTCATTCCCTATTCCGTTGTGGACAGAGAGAAGAGAATTCAGTTATGCACAACCAAAATGCCAAATTGGTTTTTCCTATTCGATTGTAGGGAGAGAAGAAAAGACAATTCAGTCATGGGCAACCATTTGAGAGCATTTCAAGACAGTTAATTTTTTCTTCGTTATTGCTGTTGTTTAATGAGATTATATTTAAGTTGTCATATTTACTTTCTTATTCTACTTACCTTGAATTAATTAAACCTTTTAGAAATGAATTTCCAAACCAAAGTAAATTCTTATTAAAAATTACCTACGAATTTTGTAGGTATCCCAAGAAATGAGTTTCAAAATTAGAGTAAGCTCTTCAAAACAATTTATGCAAAACTATCTACGCACGAAAGCATACCTAGGCAATAAAGGAAAACAAATTGGACAGAGAAATATAAAAGGCTCAAAGCCAACATACAAAGCAAACAACAAAGTATAGTCGAAAAAAGTTCTCTTATTTAATTTATTCAACATTGATAATATTACATTGATTTTGGATCAAATCCTACAATAAAGATGACAAAACCACCTCCCTAGTGCATAGTATACAAAGATAACACTTAGAAAAATCCACAAAGGGAAAGGAGAATATAGAGACAACAAAGACCATTCCAAAAGCAATCGACGGCCCAAAAGAGCTTTCCAAATGGGAGAAGGCCAAAATAGAAAAGCCAACACCACCTTCTTGAAAAAAATACAATGCTCACAGCAACATCTAGATCATTCGAGCGGGCTAGAAGAAGAAAGTATACTAATGCCTTGGGACTCTTCCTCAACCTAGGCGGAGCGACTGCAAAAGAAGGCCAAAAAGGAACGGTTTGACCTTGTAGGAGAGCTCTTGGGATGATTTTTAGACACTAAAACTAGGCAAAAAAACTTGTTGGTGTCTAAACCTTTAATCACTCAAGCCATGTTGAGAAAGATTAAGGGTGCTCCAAGCAACCTCCAAACTTACATTAGCCACTCTAGCATTTTGGAGACAATGAGCATGTTCATCAAAATGACTAGACTGACTAATAAAAGGAAAAAGAGGTTGAGCATCAAAGTGAAAGAAAAATTGTGAGTTTTTGAATGGAAAGAAACCAAGAGAAAAAAGTACTAGCGAAAAGGAAGAAAAGTTCATATTTATAAGTAGAAGAGAAAACACTATTAAAAAAAAGGCTTTCTACATCGGTCAATTAACATCGGTTATTGCAAAAACCAATGTTAACGAAAGCGCGGTGGCATTTTTGTAAATAAATGGAGTTACTTAACATCGGTTTTATAAAAACCGATGTTAAGTACTTAATGTTAACATCGGTTATTTAAATAACCGATGTTAACATGATGTTAAGATGAATATGTTAACATCGGTTTTGTAAAAACTAATGTTAACTTCATAGTGTTAACATTGGTTTTGACAAAATCGATGTTAAGGAGTTGAACTAAACATCGATTTTTTGAGAAACCGATGTTACCTTGTTGATGTTAACATCGGTTTTTAGAAAACCGATGTTAACAGATTCATCCTAACATTGGTTATCCTTAAAAAACCGATGTTGATGTTGTTATGTTAATAAGTTAAAACGTGTTGAAATTTCACAACTTGCGCGCTCGAAAACCCTGCTGCACTCTCTCTTCTCTTTCTCCTCCCACCTGAAATCTGTCGGAAACCGCTCGGTCGACACCCACATTGCCCCACATTCATTTCAATACTGTCGGAAACTGCTTGCTGGAACCCACAAAACCTCCTATCGAAGAAAAGTCGAAGAAAACCCTACACTGCTCTTGGAACAGTCGTGGGTGCTCAAAGCTCAAAGCTTTCTATGCTGCCAGTTAACAAGGTATGAGCTCTACCTTAGTTTGTTGCTCTTCTTAGTAAGTTCTTAATCAGTGCGGTGGCATTGTCCGAAGGTTCTTATCAAATTATTGGGTCATATTGTCCACTTGGCTAACCATATAAAAGTATCAATAAGAATTGTAATGTGGAGTTTCATTTTGTTGTGGCAGTTGATTGTGCTTTACGTGGTTTTCAAGCTTGACAAGAGTTACACGCCGAGCAAAGTTTCCATCCGTGCCGGTGATGGTTTTCACAACTTGAAGGTAAATTTTTATTTTATTGGTTTGGGTTTGATTGGGATGATTATGCTTAATTATTTGGTGTTCACTTTGGGAACATTTTTAGGAGATTAAGACCGTGGAACTCGTGAAGCCAACTGGGTGGGTTTATCTATCCTTGTCTGGAGCTGATCCTAGGTAAGTACAGTGTTCTTTCTGTATCCAGCTTTTGTTGGTTTAAGTTTGTATCTAGTTTTTGTTGTTTGGAGGCCTGGATTTTTTTTTCAACCAAATTTTGTGTGCATGTTTTGGTAGATTTCTAGCATAGTGTGAAAATGAATTAGTATACTTTTCTTCATTTTTTTCTATAAAAATTTAGTGATGTTCATATTAATTGAATGATTTGCTTTCATTGGAAAAGATTGTCATATCTTTTTCTTCCAGTGTCTAAAATTAAGTGGTTACAGGTATTATAGAATACCCCTGCCATCCCTAATACTTTATTTGTAATTTGTAACAACACAATGCTTGAAAAAACTTTTTGGTCCATGCTAGAAATTAATGCCATGAGGACCTGGGCTCTTGTCATTGCCACATTCCCAAACAACATTCTGAATTTCAATCTCCTGAAAAGGGGCCACAAGCATGGAATTCTGCTATTGATCTATGGTTTTGAAACTAATACCATCAATCTTAGGTCTCTAAAAATCTGCTTCTTGGAATCTGTTGGAGAAGAAGGTTCTGATTTCTTCCTTCACCTTATTAGGTTCATCTGCCCATTCACCTTCAATGAGTAGTCCTTTGATGCAATTTGTATTTCTATTTGCATTCACCCTGATATGGAAAAATCTAGTGTTGCAGTCTCCCTTCTTTAACCATCTTGATCTAGATTTGTGCCTTAGCAATGCTTCATGGGCCTGGGCAGCCACCCACAAATCTTCCTGCAGCTTCTTTCTTCTTGAAATTTCCAAATCAGTCATCTGTCTATGCAATGTGTCCTCCTCTAATTTATTAAGCTCCACTTCCAAGTGCTGGACTTTTTTAAAGCTATCCCCATATTCTTCCTTGTTCCATATCTTTAATCTGCACTTCAACCTTTTGATTTTTTTCTTTTAGTACATATGCAGCTCTGTCGCAACCTACCCTTCGACGGGAGGGCGACGCTTGACTCGCGGGTGCGTGTTGCAAGAAAGGAATACGCGCAGAGTCGCCACCAACGTTTATTTGAGGAAAACGTCAGAAAAACCAGAAAAGACGTGATCTACGAATTTTAAGTGAAAGGTTCGGGAGTTGTATTTACACACGGGGAAGGTATTAGCACCCCACGCGTTCGTCACAAGAGACGGCAGCCTTTAATCAAATGTGCAAATATGACTTCAATTCTTTTCCCTTTTTACGTTCTTATGTCTTTTTTATGCCTTTTTATGTTTTTATCTTTTTGTGGTCGACAAGGGCGTTTCCCTTTGCTCCTACGTATTCCTCAATTGTGATGAGAAAATCAGACCTACGTAGTTCTTTTGTGAACAAAGCGTTTTGGTTAAGTTATTTTTTATCCTTTTTTGCAAGATGTGTTTTTTATTGAATGAAATGTCATTTAAGGCGTTGGACCATTAGACAATCTTTCGATTCTTTTGAAAAGTGAGAAAACATTAAGGCATTGGACCATTAATGATTTCTTTATTTTTGAAAGAGGTAACAAAGTTACATATTGATTTTAGGCTTTTTAGAAATCTACCCTTAACCAATAAAAGTAGAAAAGATCATTTCAAGGCGTTGGACCTTTGAAAATGGCTTTTTTAGGTGATGACAAAAGTTTGGTTTATGAATTGATTTTAGCCTTAGTTTCACTTTGGTTATTAGTCGATTCGATTTAAGAAAGAGAAATCCCAAAGAAAAACGTCCGATTGATTTTTTTTTTTTTTATTTCGCTAAAAGATATTTTTGATTATTATATTATTATTTTACCTCTTTTTGGTTTCCAACGTGATTATGGCATGACCGAACGGTCGAATTTCATTTTAACAGAAATTAACGGATGTTACAATTCAAATGATCGGTGGAAATTTATTTTATTTTTAATTAGGGGAGAAAATGACTTAAGTAAATGACTAAAGCACGTCAAAAGGGGGTACGGAAAGTAAATGAAATGAAAATAAAAGCACGTGAAAACAAATGAGGACCACTAAGGGTACATAGAATGAATTGAAAAGTTCGATTTCGGGAACTTACCGGTTGAAGACCAAAGAACGACGAAGAACGAACGACGAACGACGAAGAACGGTTGAAAATCTTCGCGAAATCACCCACGAAAACGTTACGGAAGCGCCTCGACTTGGATTTTCTTCATGGAAATAATTTTTTTCACTAAGTTCAAGTGATCTCGAAATACCAGAAGGGCTGAACATTTTTCTCCTTCACTCCTCCCTCTATTTATAGGAAAATAGGGGAGGAGCTTGCCACCCAGCTCGCCGCTAGGTTGCTTCCTCCAGAAGCAACCGCCTTCTGGAGGAACATCCTGGAAGGCCCAAGTGGGCCTGGTTTCTATTTGCACCCCCATTTTTACTAAGTATACCCCCTTGCCTTTTTTTGGTGATTCTTTTTTCGTAACGTTACGAAACTTTACGAATTTCATAACGACACTTATTTTCTTTCCATAAGGTTACGGAACCTTACGGGCCATGTAATTACTCCTTTTTTAGCTTTCGGAATGTTACGGAAACTCATGAATTGCGTAACAATACTTATTTTTGATTTTCGGCATGTTACGAAATTTCACAGATTGCGTAACAATGCTTTCTTTTTATTTCCGGCATGTCTCGGAACTTCACGAATTTCCTAACGATGGGTGCCAAGTACCTCGAAGTGGTCAAACGAAAGTTGCATGCCACCAAAAAATGGTCCCCGGACGAAATTAGGGTATGACAAACTCTATTGATGTTCTTTAATTCCCCTCTCAGCTGCCATCATATCATCTCTATTTTCCATATCCAATATAAGCCCCTTAACCTTATTGGCATCTTCCCCATAAGTCAAGCCCATTTCCTTTAAAAGAGCACATTGCAGCTCTATTGGGTCCTGTTGTATTAAAGGCATGGAATCGGTTTTAGAAACTGAGTTTGAGTCCACAACTGGTTCCTTAAACTGTTGGGCCTTTCCATTACTTCTCAACACCTCATTTCTTCTCACATAAACCTTTGTGGCAGAATGAGTTGGGCCACTTATCCGCTGGCCCACTTCCTCACTTGCTACCTTTAAGTCTTATTAACCAAAGGGAACATTGACCCTGCTTTTCTTCTTTATATTCGAATTGCTGCTGTGAGGCAGAATTACCTCAAGAGGCAAATCCTTCTCCTTATCCCCCTCTATGGCTATTTCTTTTTTTTTTTTTGAACGGCCAAAATTATATTAAATATATAATAGAAGTTACATAGTACCAGAAGTACTACAAGAAGCCACAGGAGGTAAGATCTCCTGGAACAGAAAGGCAATTAAAACTATCCATCAACCCAACAGAAACAATACATCCCAGCCCAACAACACAACACTACTTAAAAGCCAAAGCCATAGATGAGGACCATTGGTGAAAAGGAACATTAAAATCCTTTTCCCACCCCTTCATCCAGACCAAGAGAGGAAAATTGTATTATCCACTAGGTTGAGATGACAAAAGGATGATTGTTGAAGATAATGTCATTTCTGAGCTTCCATATTGATGTTGTAGCTGCTATCCACCAAATTTTCCTCCTTGTGTTGGTATCCTTTAATCCTGCCATGGGAGAGTGCTGAAGGAAATTATCCATAGGCCTACAATGGAACACTCTAGGTTCCTTAACCCACGAATTAAATTCCCACCATAGAGGCATAACTTTATGACACAAGAAGAACAAATGAGAGGCAGATTCAGCTTTGTTTTGACAAAAGGGGCAAAGATCATTTTCAATGGTAACATGCCTCCTAATTAAATTATCCTTAGTGGGCAATCTGTCCCACAGAAGTCTCCAAGCAAAAACTAGAGCTCTAGGAGGGATTTTGATGTTCCATAGGTGCTGGAAACCAAGACACAGATCTTCATCAAGATGTTCAGCTTTGACACAAAGATAGGCAGAATTGGTAGAGAAAATTCCTTTAGGGTCAGCTCCCCACACCCAAGAGTCTTTCAAACTTGCAGATGGACTAATTGCAGCAGTTTGATCAATAAACTTTGAGGTTCTTCCCATTTCATTATCAAACAGATTGCGCCTCCAAGAAAAGCTCCATTCCCACCCAGATTCACAAAAGGATCCCATGCTTGCCACTGTCTGAAATTTTTTAGATGAGAGGATAAAGCCCATATCCATGTTTGGATGTTAGAATTCGAGCCCATAGTTGGTTTTGATTAGAGGATAAAGCCCATATCCATGTTCCCAACAAAGCTGCATTAAATCTAGTAATATCCTTAATCCCAAGTCCCCCAACCTCCTTAGGGAGGCAAATGCCCTCCCACTTCACCCACGCAATTTTCTTGAGATCTTGAGAACCCCCCCCACAGAAAATTCCTTTGTAAAGAGATCACTTTCTGAACTACTTTTGAGGAATTTTAAAAAAACACAGAGATATATTGGTAGAGCAATTAGTACTGAATTTATCAAAGTAACCTTCCCTGCCATTGATAGGAATTTCTGGTTCCACTTAGATAGTTTTGCTTCAAATTTTTTAATCAGTGGTTCCCACACCAAGCAGCTAGAAGCTTAGCCCCTATAGGAATCCCCAAATAATGAAAGGAGTCTCCATCTGCCTACACTTGAGAAAATCAGCTGCATCATGTACCCAGTTAATATCATCTCCAAATATCCCTACATTACTTTTTGAAAACTTAATCTTCAACCCAGATGCCATTTCGAAGCCCCTAAGCATGGCCTTCAGCACAATCACATTATCCCATAAGGCTTCTCCCACAAAGACAGTATCATCTGCATATTGTAGAATGTTTACTGGCACCTTTTGCTTTCCTACTAGATAACTTATGTAAAGCTTTGATTAAAGCTGTCCTCATCATACCAGTCAAGCCTTCTGCCACAATATTAAAAAGAAAGGGGCTAAGGGGTCCCCTTGCCTCAAACCTCTAGTGGGACAAATTCCTTTGTGGGGTTGTCATTTATTAAGATTGATATAGTGGCTGATTGAAAGGTGGTCCGTGGTTCTGCAGGGCAAAACAGTTGGTGTTAATGTAGAAGATGATGATTCATACATGGACACCTATGTTAGTCCTTTGACCGCTCAAATCATCGTAACGTTGTCGGAGAAGAAGAAGCTGACGACGTTCATGCTAATCGAAATGATCATGATGAAGGAGAATTGATTAACATCGTCTAATGTAATTTTCTGCAGAGACAGAGGTCACCAAAGCTAGTAAGTGACAGCTACATTTTCTCTGATTGAGGCATCGGTTTTTTGTTTCAATTTGCCTCCTTAGGACTTCATCCAGCTGATGTTTGTCGCCAGTTTCATCATCCACCACCCTTTTCTTCTCTGTCTTCTCACGTTTATTGTTGTTAAACCCATATTTATGCTTTCTTCCCTTCATGTCTTGTTTTATCACAACTTTAGCTGAATCTCCCATCTTCAGCATAGTTGAATCTCCTATCTTATTCTCCAATGACACACTTTGATGGCCTGTATCTCTTTTCTTCGTATGTTCTAGTGCTTCAGCTTCAGAATGCATAGAGCAATTAGAATTTTCCAGTGATCACCAAAGGCTTCTGCATCAACATTGACACTCTCCACCCTCTTTGCTTTATGCTTTTGTGCTGCATTCTGTGCTTCCTCCTTATAAATCTCACATTTATTAGAGGTTGCACTAGAACGATCAGCACCAATCTGTGCTTCTTCCTCGTCTACCAGCTCAATATCTTTCCTTTCAACTTTTGTTTTGTAAATTACAGTGTAGTTTACAAAAGCAAAGGTGAAACAAAAGATATTGAGCTGGTAGAGGATGCTGATTCTTCTAGTGAGACCTCTAATAAATCTGAGAATTATAAGGAGGAAGCACGGAATGCAACACAAAAGCATAAACCAAAGAGGGTAGAGAGTGTCAATGCTGATGTAGAAGCCTTTGGTGATGACTGGAAAGTTTAGATTACTCTATGCATTCTGAAGCTGAAGCACTAGAACATATGAAGAAAAAAGATACAGGCCATCAAAGTATGTCATTGTAGAATAAGACAGGAGATTCAATTGTGTTGAAGATAGGAGATTCGACTAAAGTTGTGATAAAACAAGACATGAAGGGAATAAGGCATAAATATGGGTTTAACAACAATAAATGTGAGAAGGCAGAGAAGGTAAGGGTGGTGGATGATGAAACTGGCGACAAACATCAGCTGGATGAAGTCCTAAGGATGCCATGTACATGTGTATTTCTGAAGATATAGTATTTATATTCCATCAAGCATACATTGACTATTGATTACATGTAATAGACTTTTTATAACATGGTTGCTCCAAATCACAATTAAAAAGCACATCTAAATCACTTTCAGGGCACCCCTTTTGACCCTCCCAAAGTCATGGATGATGTTTTATTTCTTGCTTGGTCTTGGTTAAAAGCTAGTGAGAAAGGTTTCAATACTTTATTTAACCATTGGTCTACCAATCTTTCGGAGTCCTTTGGTTAATTTGTCTTGTCTCCTTCTGTGGTGGGGTTTTGTTGGCTTTTTTGTTTTTGGAAGGTGGCACCTTGGGTGTCTTGTATCTGATCTCCTCAGTACCTCTGGTACTGTTATGTTTTATTAATAATATTATACTTTTTCCTTCCAAAAAAAAAATTATGACTGATCATCTTTTGATTAATCCTATTTTGTATGTTGTTGTATGTTATTGTATAAAAGATCATGGGTTCTCCACCTGCCTCCCCTCCTTCTCCTCCTCCTCCTTCGGACGCATCGACTTCGCCGTCTGCCGTGAATCGGACACGCAAAGCCTCACGTCTATGATCGTTGTCCACTAGACCACCTGGTGCTGAGATACTAGTGGTGCATGTTGATCCTGCTACCGGGAAGGCTGACGGTCCCCACAGGAAGAAACTAAGAACATATTTGGGGATTGTGGCGCGTGATAAGGTGGACGTCACCTACGAGAACTGGAAGGAGGTCCCTACTGCTTAGAAGGACCTGATTTGGAAGGATATTCAGGTATTTTTCTTTTCTTATTTGATTTTGTTTAATTAATAGCCAAAAAATACATTATTGTAACAAATAAACTTTATTTCATGTTGTCAGGCGGAATTTGATATCCCAGAGGCTTCTGAAAGTAGGACGAAAAAGAAGTTACTACAGACCGCGAGGGAGAGATGGAGGCAGTTTAAATCTGACCTCACGAGGAAATGGGCCCTTGTAGCCGATCAGGACGGTGTCAAGGACACTGTCTGTGAGAAATACGGCTTCAGCAAGGAAAAGTGGGCCCGGTTTTGCCAGACTCATAGAGACCCTTCTTGGGAGGTATGTTCCTTGCCATTTAAGTTGTTTTTCAAAAAAGATGATGTTGTTATACTTCATTCTACCAATTTCAAACATTATTGTTTAATTTTTTTAAGATGTGTGCAAGAAGGCACAGGCCATCCAGAAGCATAATACTGCCCCCCACGTTTTGTCTCGTGGGGGTTATGATTATTTGGAGCAGAAGCTCCTGGCTGAGAAGACGAAGAAGAAGCTGGAGGAAGCTGCACAGTCAGGAAGCGTTGATGATTATTTGGAGCAGAAGCTCCTGGCTGACAGGTGCGGCTTGTACATAGAAGCAGATCCTGCCCGCCTGGTTGCCATGGGGAGAGTTTATGGGGGATCCACTGTTGTTCATAACACTCCTTTGTTGCCTGGCCAAGTAAAGGTGAGTGTGGAGGAGGTTACAGACGCATTTGCTCTAGTTCCTGCACTTCACACCTTCCTTGCTTGGCCGACACATCTGGTCAAGTCTTTATCACAACAGGTACTTATTGTCCTTACTATATGTTTCTTTTTTTAAAATTAATTCATTAAGCGTGCCTCAAATTAGGCTATTTAACTTTGTTTCATGAACAGGTAGCTGTGTCTCTGGCAAAACCACCTCCAAAGCCCGATCCAGTGGTCGATGATCCGCTTTATCTGATGACATTGACCATCCCAGAGCTTTTCTTGAGGCCTTATCAGGTTAGATGGGATGCCACCCTGTTCGGGGTCTTTAATCCAGATTTCCCCCTCTATATAAAGCACGAAGACCTCTCCGAAATCGCACACGGTGGTCAATGTCTCAGCATATCAGTGTTACAGTTGTGGATTTTGTAAGTCATTTTATATTACTTTTAATTACCTGAGTTATTGCTTTCAATTCATAAATATTTAACTTTGACTTAACATAAACAGGCATCTCATTGAAACATGTATGCGAGTGGGGAATTCTTATATCTATGGATTCCTCGAGCCACAGTCCATTCAGAGGTCTGAGCAATCGCAGTTTGAGTCTGAAAGTTACATAAAGAGTTGGATGCAGAGTTCATAACGCGATGTCTATCTTGGAGCCTACCTAAATGGGTAAGTCACAAAATAACTAAATTTAATTAATGTTTACTAATTTACTAACCCATTTTAGGTTCCACTGCAGCGGACACTGGCAGATGGTGGTCATCCTGCCCAAGGAACACTTAGTTGTCTGGTTTTCTTCTTTGCATAACAGGCCAGACAACTACCTTAAAGAGATTATTAATAGGTTAGTGTTCTTTTCAATAAATTTGCATTGTAATACCTTAACGTACAACACCGGTTTTTAATTGTTACACATCTGGAACAGTGCTTTAAAAGGTCTTAATGATGCTCCACAGCCTAAATCAAAGGCTTCTGCTAGGTGGATTGTCGTCAAGGTACGTCATTTACATAAAACTTCCACTTATATATATTTCTTTATGTGTCTGTACACTAGTTGTTTAATTAATATCCAAATTTCATTATGTATTTAGTGTAATAGACAAAAAGGAAGTACTGAGTGCGGCTACTATGTGATGCACTAGATGTCCACCATCATTTTAGGAACTTTTAGGAATAATTGGGAAGCGGTAAGTTTATTTCAAACAAAATCGATTTATTTATAATTTGTATTACATTATTAACTTATTATGATTTATTTCATCATGCAGTATTTTAACGATCCTAGACCATTGGAGCCAGAGAGATTAAAGGCATTGCGAATCCAGTGGGCACAATTTTATCTCCGAGTTAGAGATCAGGCCTAGGATTTAGGGACATTATCTTTAGCTTTAGTTTACTTTAGTTTAACATTTTTGACATTTTCTATTTAATATGAACATTGAATTCATTTGATGATTGTTCTTTATGATAAATCAATTATTTGATGTTTATTATCATTAAAACTGCTTAAAAGCATAATAAAATGTTTATTTGCTGTGAATTGAGCTTGAAATTGCATTTGACAAGTATAATTTTGGGTTTACTGTAAAAATAGAAAGTATATATAAAAAAAAACTTGAAAACAACATCGGTTATTAACAAAAACCGATGTTAATATGATAAACAACATCGGCTATTTACAAAAACCGATGTCGACATGAACCTTAACATCGGTTGTAGTAGAAAACTGATGTTAACGTTTGTATATTAATATCGGTTATTTGTGTATAACCGATGTCAGCGTTTGTATTTTAACATCGGTCATCTGTAGATAACCGATGTCAACTCTTGTATATTAACATCGGTTATTTATAAATAACCGATGTGAACATTTGAATATTAACATCGGTTATCTACACATAACCGATGTTATACACAAAGAACTACACCAAATAAGTGTATGCATCATCAACGTTGACATCGGTTTTCTAGAAAAACCGATGTTAATGGAATATATTAACATCGGTTATCGTAGGAAACCGATGTTAATATGTTATATTAACATCGGTTTTCTATAAAACCGATGTTAATATAACATATTGACATTGGTTTTACTGCAAAACCGATGTCAACGTTCATCATGCGTACACTTTTTTGTTGTTGTTCATTGTGTTTAACATTAGGTATTCAGAGAACCGATGTTGTCATATATATGTTAACGATGTTAACATTGATACATTCAACATCGGCACTTTCAACATCGGTTTTAGAACCGATGTAGAATGTTCTAAATAACCGATGTTGAAAGTGTATTTTCTAATAGTGAAAACAAAGCATAAAAACAATAAAGAAACCTCTCACAGGGAATCGTGTCAATTATAAAAACAAAAGAAAATGTAGGAAGTGTTGAGCAACACGTTAGCGCAATAAATGATGTGAAAGTTCAAAAGATAAAGTAGCATGTGTTTTCAAAAATAGATCTGACATGAAATACTTAATAAAGGAACATGACAAGTTAGCCTAGGAAAGGATCAAATACAAAGTCTGACAAAATTGCAAAACAAAAACCAACATATTCTCAAACAAGGATGCATTGTATTAACAGTTCAACATAACATAAATACCAACTTGAGAATCCGATGTCTAACCAAATGTCAAAGGTAAAAGGCGTATCAAAACCAAGGTGTGACAAAAATTTATTATGATGAAAGTTACTCATTATATAAACAAATTTGCAAAAGGTAAGTCAAAATTAAGATACGAACAACATCCCTGCAAAGCAAGTCGAATAATATGACTAAGAAAGTAATATATTGATAGAATTCCATTTAATTTCACAGTTGTCACATTTAAAGGAACAATTTTTACAATGATCACAAGATACGACGGAGATTCCAATCCCAATGAAAATAAAACAAAAAATCAAGCAACATCGGTCATCGTCAACAAAACTTTGGTACAACTTGAATAGATCTCTGAAAGCTTCCACTTTGACAGCAAAATTAATTACAACCGCTCTAAGCTATATCCTATGTTGGGCTGCAAGGAAAAGGCCAAAATAGAAACCAACAAATGTCAATCAACCCTGATAAGAAGATCACATCACCAAGAAAAGATGAGTGTAGATGATGGTGCCCCATGGCAACAGTGATTCCACATCCCAGGGAAGGCATCTCAAAACACTAAATCTACAACATTGACACAAGCCAACATCAAGACGGACTTTCCATGAAAGGCTCCCAATAGTACGCTATAGGAGGTGCACTAAACCAGTCCACCATAATTCCACACTGTCCAAGACTGATAGAAAAGTGAGAAAGTTTAACAGAATAAATAAATGCAAAAATGAGTATCCCCTGAAACTTCTCACATTCACTTTTAATCATGCAAAATATGTTGAAAAAAGAAGACAACAAAAATGGTTCTCAACATAATAAAAAAGTGGAAGAGAAGACTAAAAAGTTAATTCAACATTGTCATTAGTCACCAAAATACCCTCAACTTGAAAATGAAAATGTAGGAAGTTCAAGATATTTTGGATGACTAATACAGAAAAAAAAGACTAAAGAAGAAGCAAAAAGAGCTTGAGATATTTATAGGAAAATAAGATAGGAGAAGTAGCCAATAAGAAAAAGAAACATTAATCAATAAAGATAAATATGAAATCCATTTTGCCTCAACAAAAATCTGGGAAGAGTTCTCGGAAGAAGTGAAAGTTACATATATTCAATAAAGTATTAATGAAGTATAGAGTCAGTTACACCAAACCAACATTCAAGAGAATCTCGAAGAAATAAAGATGACAGAATAACATAGGTATTACAAAGAAAACCTAGAGATGCCAACAGAAGTCATATATAATTAACAAAAGATGAAACAAAGACATAAAGAACGAATAAAAATGAACACCAAAATTGGCAACAACATAAAGAAACTGTAGAAGCAAATATGTCATGAAGTTTTGATGATGCCAAAGAAACACGCTTCTTATGTTTCATCCAAAACAAGACTCCAAGAAATCCAAGATAAATGATAAATCTAGTCTCTAGAGTCTTAGAAAGAGTTTCTAAATTGATGATGCACAAGTTATGGCAAAAGGATTTTTTTTTAAAGTTTTTAAGAATTCATGAAAGTGGTATTTACTCTCTGGTAATCGATTACCAAAGGCTGTAATCGATTACCAGTGGGCAAAATGCTTTATAAAATGTTTTTAAAATATTTTAAAATATTTTTGAAAGCTTGTAATGGATTACACAAGGCTTATAATTGATTACCAGAATTTTTGAACGTTTAAAATAGCCTTTAGAAATTTGAATATAGATTTCGAAGTCTGTAATCGATTACAGAGTGTATGTAATCGATTACCAGAGTTAAAATTCAAATTTCAAATGTGAAGAGTCACAACTCTTCAGAAAACAACTGTGTAATCGATTACACCATTTTGGTAATCCATTACCAGTGAGGAATTTTCGAAAATAACTCCCAACAGTCACATCTTTTCTAATGTTTTTGAATGACCATCAAAGACCTATATATAGGTGACTTGGGACACTCCTCAGAGTTTTTACTGAACAAAAAAGTTTTATCCTCTCAAAAATCAAATTGTCTTATTCTCTAAAATATTCTTTGGTCAAAACACTTGCAAATTCAATAAGGAATCATTAAGTGATCTTCATTGTATTATCTTTCTCTTAAAAGAGAGAAATCTTCTTCTTCCTCTTCTTATTCAAAGAGATCTGGTTAAGGGACCGAGGGTCTGTTGTTGTAAGGTTATCTGAACACAAATGAAGGGTTGTCCTTGTGTGGTTAGACATTGTAAAAGGAATTTTTACAAGATAGTGGAAATCTCAAGCGGATTGCTTGGGGACTGGATGTAGGCACAGGACGTGGCCGAACCAGTATAAACTAAGTTTGCACTTTCTCTTCCCTTAAACTTCTTTTAGTTATTGTTATTTGTTTTTGCATTAAAGAAGTTTATTTTGAATTGTCTTGTTAGTAATTCATAATAAGGGTACATTGAAAATTTTAAAAAAGGAAAGTTAAAATTTTAATTGAGGAAATAGTCTTTGATATCTTAATTCAACCCCTCTCTCTTAAGATATATGAGGCCACTTGTCTAACAGAAACGAGCCAGAAAGGGAAGTAGACAAAGAAGATCACACAATTCAAGAAAGTCGGAAAGGGAAAAAGTAGGGTAAATGTGAATGTGATGATTAGTTTTACATATAACTAATGTAAATGTGATATTTTATACTATAATCGATATAAAATGTGATGTTTTTTACATCGATTATGCATATAGCCGATGTAAAAAAGTCATGCACGTAGGTTCAATTGAACCTTGTTTCGAGAAACAAAAAAATAATACATTTTAATTTTGTGAGGACAAAAAATATACTAAAAATTTTGCAAAACGGATTATGAACATTTTAATATTTATGAGGACAAAAAATATATTTTATCACACAATTATTCAAGATAAGCTTTAGATCAAATTCATTAACAATGATATGTAATTAATTCACTTATTTTATTGCTTAAATATGCTTTTGGTCCTTATAAGTTAGCGTTTTTTATTTTTTGTTCTTGTAAGTTTATTTTTCTAATTTTAATCCTTGTAAGCACAAACTTATGGAGACTATAAATGAAAAATAAGAATTTTACAGGACCAAAATTGAAAAAATATCAACTTACAGGAACTAAAATTAGAAAATGAACTTATAGGGATCAAGAATAAAAAAAATATTAACTTATATGGATAAAAAATATAATAGACCATTTTCTAATTTAAAAAAAATATTTTTAAATTTAATTTAATTTAATAAATTTTAATAACCATATGAAACAAATTCTTATTTGACCAAGAAAGGTTAGTTCAATTGATAAGAAATGAGCTCATATCTTATGAGGTGAGTTTAATTTTTGCTACTAATACAAGAATTTTGTTGGTAGGTAATTTATAAAATATCTTTAAGTATTTTTTGAGGGTCGAGACCTATGTGATTATGATGAAACTTGAGTTACTGAACTTTCTGTAAAAAAAAAATAAAAAAAATCTTATCTATTTTGCCGTGGTATATAGTTTTTGCTGTAACATACAATCACATTCCATACATCATATTTTCGTTACATTTATTTGATCAGCATAAGCATATACATATAGTTTATTTTCATCACCTCCTAGGTAGAAAACTTGATCACATAGTAATAAGTACAAGAGTAGTAAAGTTAAAGACACTTATTCTTTTTTTCCTTCAAGCACTGAAGCATTCAACAAGCATGGAAACCGAAGCCTCGGAATACATCAACCTAGGTGTGTGAACTTGCATATGTTGTTGGCCAGCAACCACAGCCAACCCAGTTGAACTCTTTTCCTTTTCTTGAATTCCCTGGCTAGGTTCAAGGTGAGAGGGGTTCCAGCCAGCACTAGAGAAAATGGTCTCACTCTTTTCCTTCAGCTTGGTCCACATGTTGCTTGGTTCAAACATGACTAAAGGCTTAAACAGATGTATAAAGAGTGATCAGCAAAATATGAAATGAAATCAAGACTTATAATAGTAAGGACACTTAGGATATTTTGGTTTAATTGAATCTATTGGTGGGGGTGGTAATTGGCAGTATAGATGGTTTGAAACGTTAAGTATCCAGGTACAAATAATGAATGAGATGAGGTTCTTTTAAATAATGAGACGGTGAATTGATGAAATCATTTGGATAAGTGAATGGAAGTGGCTCCCACCTTTCTTTCAATGTGTGTGCTTTTATGTGAAATAAAGATGGAAAACAGGAGGCCAGGTGGGCCTAGCTTTGGGATATGAAATCGATGTCTTAACTACGTTTAGAAAATTGAAAGATATACAAAACCGATGGATTGAAAGAGATGCTGGAATTTTCTACCAACACGTTGACACAAGTTAGGTTTGTGTCTCTTAACAAGTAGTTTAAAATTTAAATTTTGATCTTAAATATAAAATAAATTATATTAAAAGAATATTTATTTTATGTGTTTTTAGATATGACACCGACACATGAATAAGTATTGTTTTTTTAATCTTTGATTTCGACTCTTCAATTTCAACACCGGTTGAAATGTGTTATTTTATCTTCATATATGTTGGGTATCGAGTAACTCTCTTATCCCGTCCTCTATTGGATTTGTAAAATATATTTTTTTAAAAAAAATTATATTAAAAATTTGATTTTAGAAAAAATAAATCAATTGTTACATATTATTTTTAATTTCTTGTATATCAATAAATTCATTGTAACACATTTGTTTATAACAATCGTCAAGAAAAAAAATCTTAAATTATATAAAAATTTTAAAATAAAATTAACAAATAATAAATAAAATTTTACTAATTTCATGATTGAGACGGATACGGGACAAATATGGGTATGGATATGAGATGGGTAATGACATCTCCATCTCCGATTCTGATTAAAAAAGTCGGACAATCCTGGAATCCAATCCCTTATATGATCAACTCAGATATTCCTATTAAAATTGAGACATATTTAGACGGATAACCACCGGTGCAACTCTCTTTGCCATGCTATGTATTTTTATCAATTCCAACGTATTAACTAAATATTTCATATTAAGTCATGATTAGAAAAATAAATCTGAAATTTTCTTCGGGTATAGCTAATAATTCTAAAGGAAGTGAATTATTTTATCGCATGGACCCTAGGCGTTGGAAAAAATTAAGGTTTACATAAGACTTTTTTCGTTATAAATATTTTAAGATTGGATTTATAGTCTTTGTAAAATAAATGTTAGTATTCGGTACCTAAGTTTTCAATCATAAACAAAATTAGTTTTGACTAATAACTTTTTTTCTTCTGGAAATAAGGTGATATCGTGTCCTGAAAGATGGTTTCCCTCGAGATTGGTTATTTTTAGCCAAGAATAAGAACTCTGATATCATTATAGTCATAATAGAAAATAAAAGTTGAATGGAATGCACAAACGACAACAATATGAAAAAGTGAGCCATCGATCTATTTCTCCTATGCTACCAAATGGAAAATTACAAAGAATAAAAATATAGCCTGTAAATATTGTAAAATGCTGAGTGTTGCTCCAGCACCAACTGTCTTGTATACGGTCTCCCTTCATCACGTTTTATGGATTTGAAAGTTAAATTCCACAATTATCACATCATAATTTAAGAATACATTTAGCAATAGAAACTAAACACATAAACAGATTGAAACATCAAAAACTAAAATCAGTTAAAATTCTATTTAAATACTAAAAATGAAAACCTAAAAAACTTCAGAAATTAAAATCATAGTTTACCTTTTTGAAAATTACTTTTCAGAATATGTATATGCTTCTAGAAACTAAGTTTTGGTACTTTTATTTTATTACAATTTTTTTCTTTATAAGCACTTATACCCAATCTAGCATAGCATGTGTGCATGACTTGTAACGTTAAAAGAAAGATTTCAAATTAAATAACACTGGACTTATATATATATATATATATATATATATATATATATATATATATATATATATATATATATATATATATATATATATATATATATATCATTTTATGTTTATTTATTTATATAAATAAAAACGATAATTTTTAACTATTTTATACTATGTCAAACATGATTATATTATCAATGATAAAGTTGATTAATTATATTTTTAATTGAGTTAATTTTATCTTAAAAATTAAGTATATTAAAATTTATTGTAATTTTTTGTTTATTCAATTAATAATAAAGATGCAATATCTTTTGAAAAATAAATCTACGTAAAAAAAATTATACATTTTAAATATTTTTAGTAGTGAAACAAATAGATAAATATTAAAATTTAAAAATAATATTAAATATTATATTTGTAATGAAGACATGTTTTCTTTAAACTTATTAAATATATTGAATTTTACTATAATTTATTTTTTCTCAAAGTAATAATATTAATACAATACCAATATGAAACATAAAAGTTAAAGAATAATAAATAATATGTATATAATTAACAATATTTATTTAAATTTGAGTGTACATTTATGACAAAAATTTAAATATTTTTAAAATTCGTTAAAATAATATGAATTTTATTAAATAGATATAGTCATTAATTATTTTTAAAACTATAATTTTATTTATTTTGAATATATTAGTTTTAAAGTTTGAATTAATTAACCTCATTATGACATAATATAAATTGAATAATCTCAATTTAATAATAATAATAATAATTTTTATTATTTATTTTCCATTAGTTTTAGTTTTATTTTCATTGCTTACTAATTTTCAAAAGTTATTTATAAAAAAATTGTATGTTTCAAAATTTAAATATTATTGTTTACATATTTATTAACTTATTAAAGATGTCATCAATTATTTGTATTTATTATTAATCTTTAATATGTTATTAACTATTACATTCTATTGTTTCTTTGTAATAATAATTATATTATTACATACGTTTGCTATTTCAAATTAATGATATTTAATTGACCCGATAAAATATGATCTCCAATTTTTAAATGTCATTTCTCACATAATGTATTGGATAAATGATTCATATAAGAATTTTTTAATAAAAATATGATATTAATTCAAATGTTTATTCAATATCACAAAAATTATTCAAAGAAACAGTTAGACTTAAAATAAAAATATAAATATAAATAACATTGAAAATAAAAATTTAAACAGATGAATTTTTTTATCAATTATGAATATAGATCCACCTTATACATTACCAATTTAAAATAGTTAAATTCTCAATTTTGACAACGATCAATAACATATTAAAGTATCATTTTTCATACCTAAAAATAAAAATAAAAATAAAGAATGAAAGGAATGATATTATAATAATATAAGAAAGAAGAAGAAGATAGAAAACAAATGGAAAAGAAATTGGATGGATATTTACAATCTTTTGAAGTAGAGTTTATATAGAAAATAAAACCATCAATTTAATAATGAACGTGAAAATAATAATACAAATTTAACTATAATCAATGATTATAAATATTATTAATTTCAAAAATAATTTCATTATTAAAAGCTTTAAATAATAATAAATTTTTATAAAGAATCGAGTGAAAAAAGAAAGAATCAAATAATATATTATACTATAATAATAATAATAATAATAATAATAATAATAATAATAATAATAATGTCTATTATTTTTTATATAGAATAATAATAATGTCTTAGATAATTTTAATATATATTATTGTACAGTATATAATATTATAAATATTTTCAGTTGTTTTGTGAAATATATACTTTAATGTACCATATTTTTTTTTTAAAAATAAAACTAAGCATAGTTAAATATTATTTAATTTATTATTAATGTGGAAATTATAATTTAAAATAGTATCAAATAATATAATTAGGATTAATACATTTAATTAGATGAACTTAATTGAAAATTATATTTCACAAATAAGTTAATTTAGAGTTCATATTTATTTATTTATTTATTTTACATAAAATTCAATCTTAAAACTTATTCATGTATATATAACAGTTTTCTATTAATCTTGTTTAATATGATTCAATAATATTTTAGTACATATAACCATTAAATCTTAAAGGTATTCATTATATTACTTCAATGTGATATTAAAATGATCTAAAATATAATTAATTTTTTTATTATTAACAAAGAGTTATTTTAGAAAACATAATTTAAAATTAAAAAATATTGTTAACTTTATCATAGGATAAAATTTGTAACATATACTTTTACGTATAGCTATTTTTATACAAAACTGAAGCGAATAATATTTATTATTTGATTATTACATTTTTAGTAAATGGGTAGGTGTTTATAGCAACAACCTTAAATCAGATATCCCATCTTATATTTTCAAACTTAATGTACCGAATCAAATTTAAGTTACCTTAATTAGGTAACTTTTTTATTATTTGAATTTTATTTTAATTTTAAATTAATATTTTTAAAGTATATATATAATTTTTTAATGAAAAATGTTAATATCCACGTGTGCATTAGTATTCAACACAAAAAAATTAGACTAAAAGATTGTTTTTCAAAATTTAATTTAAGAATATTATCTTATTTAATCATTTAACTTAAAAAATAAATAAAAATTCATATTTATAGGAGAGAAACATGAAAAAAAGATGAGAGTGAAAAATAATATTTTATTTTTAAATTAAATGATAATATTCTTAAATTAAATTTTGAAAACAAAAGAATAAATGAATATTTAGTCCAAATTTTTTGTGTTGAATGCTAATATACATCAATTAGGGTGAATATTAGCATTTCCCTTTATATATATATATATATATATATATATATATATATATATATATATATATATATATATATATATATATATATATATATATATAAACGTATAAGCTGGATGAATGGATCTAATTATCCACCCAAAGTTGACCAAAAAGCTGGCTCAGACAGAAAAACTACACTACATACAAAGACACATTACTGCACTTTGCAATGATCAAAGCATAATTAAATAACTCAAACAACAAAGTGTAGACTAGAAGGGTTATTAAGTCAGTTATGAGTTAGGAGTAGTTATATTCCTTTAGAAATTCATTAGTTAGTTAGAAGTGTAGTTATCAGTTAGGAGTAGTTATAAATAACTCTTCTCTATTTGCATTACTATGAGTAACGATCAATTTCAGTAGTTCATTGAATCTCTTCACTCTCATTCCCACACCTTCTTCTTCTTCTTCTCAATCTGCTACAATGGATCCAATCTCAATCAAACTGGATGATGACAATTTCCCAGCATGGAAGGCTGAAGTCTTAGGAAAAATCAAAGAACGCAACCTTGAAAAGTTCATGACAATGAAAGATTTGGGAGGAAGGCCACCCAAGTCCAGTGAAGAATACAAAAGCTGGAAGGAGCAGGATCAGGTTCTTTATAGGTGGCTTCTTGCATCCTTGTCTACAAAGATTCTTCACGGAATTGCAAGATGTGAATATGCTTTGGAATTATGGAAGGTGATAGAGGTTTATTTCTTAGATGTAAGTAATATCCTGAACCCACTTGAAGATTTAGAACAAAATTATAATTAGTTTAGTTGGTTCTTTATAAAGATTGTTAATTTATTTGTGGTACACCCTTTGATATATTTCTGAGTCTGAGCATATACATGTGATGAATAACATGCAATGATTGTTTTAGTTTACACGTAGGGGTGGGTAAACGGACCCAAGTCCATAGACTGGCCTGCGGGGCCTACAGTCCGCGTGAGTAATGAACCAATTTTTTTAAACGATCCATGGTTATGTCATATTTTTGGACCCGCCCCGCTTAATCCGTGGACCATGCGGGTTTGGCCTGCGGGGTCTGTGGGTTACCCGTATTAGGATTTTATTGCTTTAAATATGGAATCATTTGTTATTGGAGATGTTTAAGTTTCATATTTTAGATTTATTGCTTGAATTTTTTTTTGTTAAGACATTATTTATTTTATTGATGTAATTGACTAATTGTTAAGCTTTTATTTACATTTGTATTGAACTTAATTTGATTGTATTGTATTTTTATTGAAATTGAAATTCGTTTAAAACTAGATCTGTTTGACCCGCGAGGTCCGTAGGGCGGAGACAGACCAATTTATTTGGTCCATGTAAAAATGCGGGATAGGCTGGTCCAGTCTGCTGTTAATGTAGGCTTATGCAGGTGGGCCTTACACGGGGCAGATCAATCCGCTTACCCACCCTCGTGTTATTTCCCACTTAACATTTTATCATGCAATAGCGTTTACTTGGTTATAGGAAAGGAATCATGAACACCCTTTCAAACTGGAGTGACAAAATTACAAAAAAGAACCACATGACTACACAAGATTCATAGACTATTATCTAATTATACAACCACCCACTTATCAAAAAACTATTTCTAAGTCGTACCATTGTATTTTATGGACATATTGTAGTGTAGATATATATGTGACACATTGCTTTAAGGGCATGTATATAGAAAACAGTTGTATTCTGATTGCTCTGCTTCTGTTATAATGTTGCTACTTTTATGTGTTTTAGAGCACATAATTGATCAAAAGGACACCTAAAAAGTTGCCTTCATTCATAATTAGTCTCATAGGATATGCTTATACTTCTAACTGTAGCAATGAAAATTTGTTAACATAAATGCAAGGTATATTTTTTCTGAAAAAGTAAGCTAATAAATTCATTGTGATAAATAGTATATTCTTAAAACAACCTATATATACCTTGTTCTGTAACACACGAACATGGCTTGCGTAAAAGCCAAATTCATCTCTTTGATACTGAAGTAGAAAATGTTTACTTCTGCTTCTCACTGACTTCTATTAGATCTCTTGTGAATTTGGTTTGGTTTCTTTCTGGAAATAACTGACAGATGGTGAAAACCTTTATATATAGTTGTGTTTCTTAAAGATTGTATTTCATATGATATTTTCACCTTTTGTTTCTTGGCAGCTAGAAATTGAAGATCTACGCAAACAATATAAAAGTAATTTGGAAGAAACTATCATTCTTCAACTGATGCGTGGCAAGATTCATGCTAATGCTGTGGAGTGTCCGGAAACTAGCAATGAAAACGAAGCCATAGAGGTCCATCATTTGAACTCCATCACCTATTTGTTGAATCATTCAATTGAAGTGCTTAGGTTCTTGCTAAATGGTAGTATGGCCTTTGTGTAGTTGGAATATCCAAAAGCCAATGAGATTGGCCTAACATATCACTACATCCTAACTCAATTTAAGGGAATGAATATTTTTAGTACTTTTCACTTAGAATAATATATAGTTTTTGCACAAACCTAAGCAGCAACCATCATCTCTAATATCACTTAAAAGATGTCCGTCAATGGGCTAAGAGAGAAACCACAATATCTTGTACTCTTGTGTGTTTTTATCTTACTCACATGGTTCTCACCTTTATAAAAGTTTGCAATTTGGTTAAGAAAGCTATTACCACTCCATGCTATAATTAAACTCGCTATCTTGCACTTGCTATTTTCTACTTTCAATTTTATAAAAACAATAATAGTTTTATCCCACTAGATGAGATTAAACTACATGACACCATTACTCTTTGTCAGAAATCAATTTCTCTGAAATATTATTTACTATGAATTTCTCTTAATAATTTCCTCCAATGGCTTTAATACATTTGGATTTTTATTTTAAAAAATGCCCTTAACTTTTCAGTTTTTCCTATTTTTTGACAGAAACCCCTTAGTTTAGTTCAAACTTTGATTAATCATATTCTAGCTAGTGTGCCTACTTGCATTTTGAGGATAATTTTTAAACAACTTCAATTACAGTAATTTATTAATTAAGAGAACGAATAGAAAACTGAAAGTAAGAATTGCATTATGAGTCCAGCTCTTTCAAATGACACGGCTGAATTTTTATGTATGATGCCCAGTTCAGGTAGTTTCTTGGATAATAGGTTATTTATTCACCAGCCTTTGAAGATGGTTAATTAATTATGAACCTTGACTTGATGAATGATGCTGAAATGTTGTTGGTGGTCTTATTATTTACTGTGGTTTCTTTTCTAAGCAAGAATAATTAGTACTAATTTGAATGTGATTTTGGTGGGGCGACAGGAAGTGCGTGGACCAGAATCAGCGGCAGATATATTGTCCATGAAGCCTGGCACCTCTGGCTCTGCTTAAGGAATGAGTCATCTTACAACTGAATGAATGATCACAATATGTTGCTTTAGTTTTTCTTTTTTGTTAGAGCAGAACTTGTTAATATGAATTGGCTCAGTTCTTTTAGGTTAAGGGAGGAAATGCAATGCAAGCTTCCGAAACATAGGAATTGTTATAATAAAGGACATACGACAGAAAATTACTGTTAATCATGAAAGGCTCAGTTGATCAACTTTCGAGAATGCTATCCGAAAACTTCACTTGCTTGGATTTGACCCCCTTTAATGGGGAAAATAATTAGTAAGTTATAAAGATGAATAGACCTAGGAGTGTAACACCAGTGCCTTTTTGTATTTTATTTAAATATAAATAAATAAATAAAATTAGTTCTATCATTTTTCTCATTATATAAATAAATTTTTAACTCCAGAGTAGTAAAATTAGGTCATCAGTGCCTTTTGATTTATAAATTTTTAATTGATGAACTCTTTCTAATTGAATATTTGATATGTTAAATTGAGTGTAATATTTATTATCCTAAACATCTAAGATTTTGTTTACTGTATATTGACATATTATTTTTATTGAAGCCGCCTGATACTATCAGGATTTATGTTTGGTTTCTGTATTATCAAATTTTTATCACTCAATTTTTTGTGTATATTAACGTTTACGATATTTTGTGTTTTATGCTTGTACATGCCACTGTTTTCGAATTGTCAGTCAATTCCTATCACTCGAACTAAATGTTTGGCACAAACAATTGTATTCATGTGGCTTGCAATCAAAATTTTATGTTCCAAGTATTGTACGGGTTTGTTGAAATAGAATATATAACCACAATTGTTGCTGCATCGGCTACATTTGTCTACAATTTTCCACAATTTCAAGAAATGTGATGAAATCGCAACCACGACCAAAATTTAAAACCATGTTTCTAATCTTCCAAAAGGGGTGTTATGTTCTTTTTTATGCCAATACCCAAGTCCATATTAAACATAGATCCCACCAAGTTTTCATGTCACAAGCCAGATCACTTTGTGTGCAATTTTTCTCTCCAAATTAAAATTCACATGGTACTATTCAGATACCCCAAAAATAATGTAGTTCTACATCATATCAAGAATTAAAGAAAGATACAACTTTTCCCCCTTTTTTTTCTTTATAAAAATACATATATATGAAAACTGATTAAAAGTTTATGCAATTCTCACTCAGACTCTTCCACAAACGCTTCAACTCGAAGAAGGACAAATCCAATTGCTACCCCAACAAGCACAAGACCATTCATGATGGCTGCAATCTGGAAAATCTCACCAGCAGCATTGCATGTTGAAGAGGCAGCACCTCCACCTCTGCCCTTAGATGATGATTGATATTTCAATGAGCTCACCACCTTTGCAAAACACTGTTCAGTGCACACAGGAAGACCTAGTGATGTCACACTGTTCTGAGCCTTCAACCCTCCAAAGGAATTCAAACCTCTGATGAAGTGCACATTCCTCTCCCTTCTTTTTGTGCTGGCAACACTGGAGATGGCCACAACAGTGATTGTGGCTGGAGTTGTTGCACTGGCCATTGCCATTATTTTCTGAAATGAGATAACATCATCAAAATGAAGGATTAGTTAGTTAGACTCAGACACACTTGATGTTACTGAAGATTGTTTGAAAAATTTCTAAACAGAAAAAGTGAGACAAGTGTGTGATAATGATAGTGCTGGTGAGAGTTATGTTATGAGTAAATTAACCTTTTTGGTGGTGAAGATGGAATGGCTTTTCTAGATCCTGTGGTGTTGTTCTTGGAGTAGAGGTTACAGTGGTGTGGAAGCTAGGGACTTTGTATTTGGATCCACAGGAACCAAAGGATAAGGTAGGAAGTGTATGGTTGGTTGATAAGAAAATGTGATAATTTTGTGGTGTACAATTTTACTTGGATGCTGATCAACGGAACAATTGGAAACCCATCAATTCATTTTGTTAGTTGAGTTAACTCTTTTTGATAACCTTATTCCGCTAATTACTTCTTGGCTTTGAGAGTTCCACCTCGTCTGAATGAAATAAAATGAGTTCAAGTAAATTTAGAGTTCAAGAATTGGAATTCGGCAAGTTAGGGTGTAGGGTTATTTTAATTTTTGACAAATTATTACTTTTTTTAATAAGTTAATCTATTCTGTAAAAAAAAAAAAGTTAATCCAAAAGACACCCTTAATTTTAATTTCCAGGTTTTGTTTTTCTATAAAAAAAATGATAAGCATAATTTCATATATATAATAAATTTATGAATTTACAAAAGAATTAGCCTGAATATATTTTAACCTTAATTGAAACTATTTTTTTAAGAATCATTTTATATCATTTCATTTGTAATAAGAGATTAAATAAAAGTGAAAATACAATCAAAAACTTAGTTACTATCCTAAAATCTAGAAGTTCTAATGTGAGCTACTTAATTAGTTTATGTAAAAGTGTTGATGGGTTGGGTTGAGTTAAACACATGATTGGAATTAGAATGGGATGGATATTTTTTTATAAAAAAAAGTTATAATACTTAATTCAAACAAACTTGTTGACAAATAAATTGGATCAACGAGTCAAAGTATTACTTAAATTTATTTATTATTTGTAAGACTCATTATTTTCTTATAAGTTAAAATTTTATTAGAATGAACTTAAATTCAGCACAAAACCAGTACTGTGCAACAGGATGGAGGTATACATCATTTACCCAAATTTATATAAGTTAATTTAAATAGGATAAATCAAAAGCAAACACATAAAACTCAACTCGAAAAAATGGATAAATTATTTTTCTTAGAAAGACATTTGTTACCACAAAAAGGATAGCTAGGATTCACTTAAAATATATTTTAATCCTGCAAATAGGAAAATGCTTGTTTATAGTCTCTAAAAAAATCATTTTTTGTACTAAAATATGTCCGCGTGTGATCCTGATTACTAACACTCATTAACTGGACTGAAAGGGAATAATAAGGTCGATAGTTTTTGGCAATTGCTTCATGCACCCAACATTTTTCTTGTGCACTCAACTAATTATTGTAAATTCCAAAAATACCTCTGCTATTAAACATATGAATTCGTAATCCGTAAGAGTAAGTTTACAGATTCGTAAGAGACTTATAGATTCATAATCCGTATACAAATTGACAATCTGTATGTTCTTACAGATTGCAGTAATAAGTTTTTGGCCTTATTACAATTAATTTTAATCTAACAATGTATTTTTTAAATCAAAATCATAGGTTTCATAAAAATTTATATATGCAAACAAATTAATTATTAGATCAAAATTAATTGTCACAATTTATTATGTAAATTTACATGTGCATTAAATATGCATTAGAAATTTTAGTGTTATAAATAGTGATATTGATTATTTTATAACATAATTGGCCTATTAACTAAGATGATTAGAACCTTTCAAAGGATTTATGCCTGCGGATAGGGGTGTCCGCGTACCGGTTCGCATCGATTTTGATTAAATTTAAGACCCAACTCAATCAAATTTGATCGGTTCGGTTTGGTTCGATTTTCACAATTTTTTTAACCCTGCCCATTCATGAATAGTTTGGTTTGGTTCGAGCTAATGGATTATCCATTTTAATTTGGTCTTTTTTTCTTAGAACTATTATTTTATATTATGATTTTTTCAAATATCCAATACAATTAATAAAATATTATCAAATGTCTGAAAGCAATAAAATTGATTCATTTAATACCATCAACATAATATTCTAAAATAGACAAATACAAATTAAAACACAATATTCTTCAACAACATTTACTATAATAGTATGAAATACAATTATTTCCTACAAATTAATTTCTTGCAACCAAATTTGCTACAACCACATTTGTTGCAACCAGATTTGTTAAAACAAATGAACAAAATATGATTCGTTAATATTATAGACATGATAAAAAAAATATGAAAAGAGGTGAAACAAATAATAATTTACCTGAAAGTAATACTTTAAGAAGTTTCAACACTAGTAGTTCCAACATTTCGAGTCTCAATACTCGTAGTATTTAAATTTAAATCAAACAACTCTTAAAATTTAAGCAAAACCTTGTTAACACAAAAATTAATTGATATTTTATATAAATATAAAAAAATGAAATAAAAGATTACACACCTGATTCAATCTTTTTCGCTTCATTTATTTCAACTTGCAAGTCATTAACATTTTGCTTAGTAGATCTAAGCCAATTTTGGGCACAAATGAGAGCTTCAACAGTAGTAGGACTCAAGGAACTACAAAATGAATCTAGAATTCTACCTCATGTACTAAATGCAGACTCAGATGATACAGTAGATACAAAAATAATCAATATTTCTCTAGCCATACAGGAAACAATATAATATATGGATGATTTCAATTTCCACCAATTCAAAATGTCAACCTCAGCATGATCATCTTTAACATCATCCTCCGAATAGCTATCTAATTCATTTTTTTTTGCACCTCACTCTGTTTTTTCTTCATTTTCATTCTAAATTCATCATCCCAATCACCATCCTTATCACCTTTGTCATCATTATGTTGTGAGACCATGATTGAAGCCAATGTACTAGAATTGGCTAAATTACTACTAGAATGAGAAATGGGATGTTCTAGTACATATTGTTTAATCAGTTTGTGAATGAGGTATTTTAATTTTTTCATCATGTTAATGCTCTTCTCAACACCATACAAACGATTAAAAAAAATTGAATGTACTCACATTTATAACAAGGATAAAGAAAAACAACAACAAGCAAAAGGTAGTTAATTCCAGCACTTTCGCAATATTTGTTAAACTTTAAGTGCATATTTGTTGTCATCCTTTGTATCACTAAGTCATCACTATGCCTCCACTTATTTAGTGATTTTTTAATACTAACTAGCTTCTTAAAAAAGTTTTAAGAGTAACATGCAATGACCCAGGAAAAGAAAGATTTGCATTCAAAAAGCTAATAAAAACATGACCATGTTGCCAATCAATCTCTTTGGGACATCGTTCCCCTTCACTAGATATGAGATTTAACACATATGCAACCTCAACATACTCATAGCGATAAAATGCATGCTCATATTTTTTAGCAACATCTAACATCGAATAAGTAGAGTTTTACCTAGTTGGTACATCAAGTATTAACATGGCCTTAGTGGATACATTTACTTCTTTGACACACCTCTTAAAACTTGCAAATCTACTTGGAGAAGACTTCGAAAACTTATGTGCAGCTCTTATTTTTCTAATGGATAGGTCAATTTCTTTCAATCCATCGTTAACAATTAAATTCAAAATATGAGTAGAACATCGCATATGCATAAACTATCCATTCAACAAAGTATGCCCATTCCAAACACTCAATGTTCTAGCTAAATATGAAATAACCAAGTTATTAGCGCTTGCATTATCCACTCTTACACAACAAACTTTTGAAATCCTCAATTCTTTTAAATAATTCTCTAGGGTTATCCCTATGGTTTCACCTTTATGGTCAGAAATCAAACAAAATTTCAATATTATTTTACTCAACTCCCACGCTTCATCAATGTAAAGAGCTGTCACACACATATAATTTGTGACGCCCTCTACCCCTCACATATATGTACTAATAATAAAAGGAATAAGAAATAAGAATTAATTAAAAGTTTTTAAAATACATTTAAATACAAGCCTTTCAAAAGGGTAAAAGACTCACATTCACTTTTCTAACATCATAATAAAACTTGTCCAAATAAATAATAAATCATCTCGACTCAAAACAAGGTTGTCCAAGACTTCAAGCAATTAATATAGAAACCTACACACCAATGTCACATCCTATTAAAGCATTTTGTTCTTGTGTCCTCTAGCATGAGGTTCTTCATACTCATCCACCTAACCATCTGCTCCCACGAACACAAAGTTCGAAATCATCACAGGATCAAAACACAAATAGCACACGAAGAGTGAATTATCACATTCCTAACTAATAGAGAGAAATAAGACAACACGTGTATAAAAATAAGCGTAAGGGGTTAAAAATAAAAAAGGGTTGTTAAAGTTTAAGCGGGTCCCATTGCTTTCACTTGTATAAATAGCAGTATCCTATTGTAATAAGATTGATTCAGAAAAATTAATAACACTCAATCCCTTGGGACTGTTCTTCCTCGTGTGAGTTCCACGAGTGAGTTTTCATTCTTCCTCAATATTATGAGTTCTTGTGTGAGGTCTTGGTTCTATGTTTTGAGAGTAGTAAGGAATCATAGATTGATAATCTTCAACCTAACAATTGGTATCAGTTGATGGGCAACGATGGGAGGCAATACAACCAATAAGGATTTGGAGCATCGGATCGAAGGTCTGGAAAAGATCTTGGAGAATTCACAGCGAGACAACTACAAGATTCATCAAGAAACTCAAGCGGCCATTGCAAAATAAAAAAAAAAAACCATCAGTTAGTGATGGGTTCTATGAATTCCATGATGGAGAAACTCTTCAAACAAGTTCAGTTGTTTCGGAGCCAAATCAAATTCAGAAGAAGAAGAAGAGGTGGGCAGCGAGGCAGGTTCCGACAAGATTTTGGACAGAGCATAGATTTCATTCCCTACTTTTGATGGCACGAATTATCGCGAATGAAGAGCCAAAGCTGAACAGCTCTTTGAATTGGAGAATACGCCACAAGCTCAATGGGGAAAGCTTTGGTTATTGTCAATGGAAGGGAAAGCATTTGTTTGGCAAAGGCATTACACGACTCATAACAACAATAAGATGAAATCTTGGCAGCAGATTCTTCAGGATGTGGCTTTAAGATTTGACATGGGGAATTATGATGATCCCGTATCAGAATTATCTAAACTACGCCAAGAAGGTACCTTGTTTGATTATTTTGAAAAGTTTGATCAATTATTAGCTAGGGTAGATGTTACTAAAGAAATGGCTATCAGCTTTTTCTTGGGAGGATTACATGCTTCATTAGAAAAATCAGTTTGTATTCATAACCCTAGTTCTCTACAAGATGCAATGCGATTAGCTAGATTGTAAGATGAGGTCATACAAGAATTAGAAAAGAAATTGGCAGGTACAAAGCAGAAGCAATTTGAGGGTACCTGAAGCTATTACAGAAGCTGGAATTCTACAACAGTTAACTCAAGACCATCACCAATCACCAATACACAAAGTCCATCAACTCAGTCTTCTACAAATCCATCTACAAAGGAAATGTCTACAGTAAAACCTTCTTCAAATAGCAGAAGAGAAATAAGTGCAAGGATAGCAAAAGGTCTCTGCAGGTTTTGTGGTGAGCTATGGGATAAGAATCACAAAGAAAAATGTGTCGTTTGGGGGAAATTAAGTGCCATATTTGCTGCTCGGGGTGAGGCATCAAAAGAATCTGAAGAGGAGGAAGAACAAGAGAATGTTATAGCCTTAGGAAAAGAACAGTTAGCCACTGATGCAGTTCAAATTTCACTAAATCCCCTTAAAGGGATAGCTAGTGGCCAGACCTTACAGTTGAAAGGAATTATTAACAATACAGAGTTACCATTCTTAATGGACACTGGAAGTACACATAATTTTGTGATAGATGGATGAAGAAATTGGGGTTAACAACTCAGTGTATCAAAGAATTTCCTATGGTGGTAGCCAACGATAAACCAGTAATTATAGACAAGAAGTGTAAGCAATTAAGTTGGAAATTTAAAGACCATGAATTTGTGGGGGATTTTTTTGTGTTACCTGGATCTCACTTTGGGGTAATTCTTGGAATGCAGAGGCTGAAAACACTTGGAGAAATAAGGTGGAACTGTAAATCTCTTACTATGGAATTTGAACATGCTGGGAAAATAGTGAAGCTCGTGGGAGAACAACAATGTCGACAGCACCAAGGAGTGTCTACAGCTATGAATTTCATTTTACCAGAAGCTATGATGTTATCTATTTCGATTGTTGAGACCCAACACGAGACTTCACATCAGGAAACAACGAGAACAACAGCAGCAAGACTTAACTGAAATATTATTGCAATTTGAAGATCTATTCAGAATTCCTACTCAGTTGCCTCCTCATAGGAAATATGATCATCAGATTCATTTGAAAAACAATACCCCCTTATCTTCTAAACCGTACAGATATCCACATGCCCAAAAGACAGAAATTGAAAAGATGGTGCAAGAGCTGCTACAAACATGATTTATCAAAGAGAGTGTGAGTGCATTTGCATCACCAGTGGTGCTCATCAAGAAGAAGGATGGAGGGTGGAGACTTTGCATCGACTACAGGAAGTTAAATTTAGTCACAATTAAAAATGAATTTCCTATTCCATTGATTGAAGACTTGTTGTATGAGTTGGAAGGTGCCACTTATTTTTCTAAGTTGGATTTGAGGAGTGGTTATAATTAAATTCGAATTTGGGAGCGTGACATTCCTAAAACTGCATTTAGGATAATGGACACTATGAATGGGTGGTTCTTCCATTTGGATTAACCAATGCACCAGTTACCTTCCAGAATTTGATGAATGATGTTTTTCGGCCTCATTTAAGGAATTTCATCTTAGTCTTCTTTGATGATATTTTGATTTATTCTAAAACATGGAGGGAGCACATGGAGCATCTTTCCTTGGCCTTAAAACTCCTAAAAGATAACACATTGGTTCTGAACAGAAAAAAGTGAAGCTTCCCTAAACATCAAGTTGAATACTTGGGCCATGTAATTTCCAAGTTAGGAGTAGCTCATGATGCAGACGAGATATAAGCAGTCCAGAAGTGGCCAAGACCGACAACAATCAAACAGCTGAGAGGGTTTTTGGGTCTATGGGGATATTATAGAAGGTTTATCATGAATTATGGTAAGCTGGCACAACCTCTGACATCACTTCTTAAGAAGGAAGCAACATTTCAGTGGAATGAAGCAGCTGAGGAAGCATTTTTACTGCATTAAAGATGGCATTAATAAGGGCTCCAGTGCTAGCTCTACCTAATTTTGCATAACAGTTTGTAATTGAAACTATGCTTCAGGTATAGGGGCAATTTTGATACAAAGAGGTCATCCTATCACGTATATAAGCATGGCAATGGGGAAGAAATATCATATGTTATTCACTTATGAAAAGGAGTTTTATGCTATTTTATTTGCAGTGCAGAAGTGGCAACACTATTTTCTCGGCAATCATTTTATCAGCAAGACAGATCAGAAGGCTTTAAAGCATCTATTGGAACAGCCACCAACATCCTTGATGCAGAATTGGGGCTTAGAAAAACTGATAGGGCTGCAATTCACAATTGAATATAAGAAAGGCAGAGAGAATACAGTTGCAGATGTGTTTTCAAGGAAGTGTACAAATGGAAGTGTTGTTGCAATTTACCAGATAGGATCAGATTTACTACAAACAGTGAAAGACACTTACAATGAAGATGCTAAAATACAAAAAAAAAAGTGATAAGATCCGACTGTTACAACAACCCTATAAGCAATATGAGTGGCAAGGAGAGGTGTTGAAGAGGAAAGGAAGAATAGTAGTAGGGAAACAACAGGAGGTGCGAAGCAAGTTGCTTGCTTATTTCCATGAATTTGTCCTTGGTGGTCACTCAGGAGCATCACATACATATAAGAGGTTGAAGCAAATTTTCTATTGGAAAAGGATGCATCAAGAGGTTAAGGATTGGGTGCATAAGTGTACAGTTTGCCAAAGGAATAAACCTGTTTTGACTAAGCCAATTGGTTTGTTACAACCACTTCCTGTCCCTACTCAGGCTTGGCAGTGCTTAGCCATGGATTTTATTGTGGGCTTGCCAAAATCTAATGGGAAGACAATCATTCTGGTGGTAATTGATAGGTACACCAAATATGCTCATTTTGTAGCATTACGGCATCCAATCAATGCTGCTAAGATCGCTCAGGTGTTCATTGATACAATAGTGAAGTTGCATGGATGGCCCAGTGAGATAGTGTCAGATAAAGACCCAATTTTTATGAGTAAATTTTGGTTAGAACTCTTCAAGTTGCATGGATTCTGCCATACCCTAATTTCGTCCGGGAACCTTTGCTCGATGACGTGCGACCATTCTTTGGTCCTCGTGAGGTGCTTGGCACCCATCATTAGGCAATTTGTGAAATTTCAGGACATGCCGGAAAACCAAAAAAATATTGATGCACAATCCGTAAGTTTCCGTGACACACCGGAAATCAAAAGGAAGCGTCGTTGCATAATTAAGTGAGGTTCCGTAACATTCCGTAAGTCAAAAAGGGGATGATTATGTAATCCGCAAGGTTCCGTAACAATTACGGAAAGAAAACAAGTATCGTTACGAAATTCGTAAGTTTCCGTAACTTTACGAAAAAAAGAATCACCAAAAAAACAGCAGAGGGGGTGAACTTAGTAAAAATGGGGGTGCAAATAGCACCCAGGCCCATTTGGGCCCTCCAGAAGGTTCCTCCAGAAGGCGGTTGCTTCTGGAGGAAGCAACCCTGCTCGCCTGGGCGAGCTGAGCTCGCCTGGGCGAGCTGGGCGGCAAGCATCTCCCCTATTTTGCTATAAATAGGGGAGAAAATGAAGAAGAAAGGGATCCCAGCCCTTTAGGCACTTCTCTCTCTTTCAAATTTGCTTGGAAAAATTGTTTCCGTGAAGAAGATCTAAGCCGAGGCGCTTCCGAAACGTTTCCGTAACGTTTTCCGTGAGGAATCTCGCAAAGGTTTCAACCGTTCTTCGACGTTCTTCATTCGTTCTTCATCGTTCTTCGATCTTCAACGGGTAAGTACCTCGAACCAAGCTTTTCGATTCATTCTATGCACCCATAGTGGTCCACATTGTGTTTCGTGCATTTTTATTCTCGTTTTTGTTTACTTTTTATACCCCCTGTTGACGTGCTTAAGCCATTTTACTTAAGTCGTTTCTCGCTTAACTTAAAAATAAAATAAATTTCCACCGAACGTTTGAATTGTATTATCCATTAACTTTGGTTAAAATCAATTCCGACCGTTCGGTCGTGCCGTAACCACGTTGGAAATCAAAAAGAGGTAAAAAATAATATAATAATCAAAAAATATCTTTTTAGTAAAATAAAGCGGAAAATCAATCGGACGTTTTCTCTTTGGGATTCCTCATTCTTAATCGAATTGATTAATAACTAAAGTGAAACTAAGGCTAAAATCAACTCGCCTAGTCAAGCTCGTCCACAAAAATAGGCTTTTGAAGTTTGTCATTTCAATTTCTCACTAAGTAAAATGGATCATTTTTAAAGGTCCAACGCCTTAAAATGGTCACCACTTAAGTAAAAAAGGATCATTTGATAAGCAAGAACTACGTAGGTCTGAATTCCTCATTGAGGATACGTAGGAGCAAAAGCCCCGCTTTTGTCGACCACCCCAAGAGATCGTTAATGGTCCAATGCCTTAACGTTTCTCTCCTTTCAAAAAAACAAGAGATCGTTAATGGTCCAACGCCTTAACGTTTCTCCCCTTTCAAAATCAAAAGACCGTTTAAATGGTTCAACACCTTAAATGACCTTTTGTTCAATAAAAACATATTTTGCAAAAAAGACAAAAACAACTTAACCAAACACTTTGTTCTAAAAGAACTACGTAGGTCTGATTTTCTCATCCCAAATTGAGGAATACGTAGGAGCAAAGGGAAACACCCTTGTCGACCACAAAAGAGAAAAAATATAAAAAGGGTATAAAGGATATAAGAACATAAAAGGGAACATAAAAATCAAAGTCATGTTTGCACATTCGAAAAGGCTGCCGTCCCTTGGGACGGGCGTATGGGGTGCTAATACCTTCCCCGTGCGTAAATACAACTCCCGAACCTTTCACTAAAAAGTTCGTAGATCGCGTCTTTTCCGGTTTTTCCGACGTTTTCCTCAAATAAACGTTGGTGGCGACTCCGCGCGTATTCCTTTCGTGGAACACGCATCCCGCGAGTCTCGCGTCGCCCTCCCTGTGTAGGGTAGGTTGCGACAGTTGGCGACTCCACTGGGGACTTGTTTTTAGAGAGTTAGGCCATTTAATTTTGTGCAATGTTTTACCGTGACTTACCCCTTTGTTGGTTTCCTTTCATTATGTTCTTGTGTATATAAACTATTTGTTGCTTTTAGGGTGTTTTAGAATGTACGCATGAGGTAAATATTTATTCATTTGATGCACACAAACACTAACACTATTTGCACACACTGTGAGTGAAAAAGGGCCCTATACCCGGGTTCATGGGAGCATAAGGAGTGGAGGTGAATCTGTGATCATGCTAGGTCTCCGACTTGCTTGATTACAGTGAACCCTCATCTAGAGCTTCTCTCTTTGAAAACCTATTGTTGCTAGTAGTCCCTACTGCTACAATATGTTCTTCAAAGGGGATGATACCTCTAGAAACCATCAAGAGAGATATAACTACCTTGGGGATTATTGCTAAAAGCCTAATTAGTTCTCTCCCTTATAGGTCCCTTAAATAGGGGCACGAAGCAAACACGCTGCGTGCCATTTTTCACACTGCCATGCATGAGTATCATATACCCTTTTGCTTATGTTCGATAAATATTGTCATACTGTGCACATTCCCGCATTGTGTCTTTTGCATATGCATCATGCGTGGGTTTCGTCTTTGATCCCCTACTGTAAACAAACCAACGGAGGGTCCGTGTCGCCTTCTTAAAAACGTGCGTTGGGGCATTTCGCTACCCCTAGACGTCGTATCTAAGAAGGGGACAAATTCCCCGGACCCCCGTATTCCTAGATTACATCTGTGTCATATGCATTCCATCATGCATTCATCCATTCCACCCATGAGATATCGGAGTTTTGATTTGCACCAGCTTTTATCTCACTTTAGTAAGCATGGGAACAAATCAAACCGGCAAGAGGTTCTACCAAGTCAAGGTCAAAAGCCCAGATACCACCAGCATCAAGGAATTAGGGCGGTTGATGGAACCCCTCCAAATGCAAGCCTTCCGCAAGACTTACGGAAAGATCTTAGAGTTGACCATAGCAGAGGTGTCCATAGAAGCCATTGCATCACTTACCCAATACTACGACCAGCCCTTGAGATGCTTCACATTCGGGGACTTCCAATTAGTACCAACCATTGAAGAATTTGAGGAAATTCTGGGATGTCCTCTCGGGGGAAGGAAACCATATCTTTCCTCCGGGTGTCTCCCCTCTTTGAGCAGAATTGCAACTGTGGTCAAGGATTCAGCCAGAGGTTTGGACCGCATAAAACAGACTCGGAACGGTATAGCGGGCCTGCCACAGAAGTACCTAGAAGACAAGGCGAGGGGTATGGCCAATCAAGGAGACTGGGTCCCGTTTATGGATGTGTTAGCTTTGCTAATTTTTGGGGTCGTCCTCTTTCCAAACGTGGATGGTTTGATAGACCTAGCAGCAATCGACGCTTTCCTTGCCTACCACCATAGCAAGGAAAGTCCGGTGGTAGCTGTCTTGGCAGATCTATTTGATACATTTGACCGAAGGTGCGAAAAGAGTAGCGCACGGATCATCTGTTGCTTACCCGCCCTCTGTGTTTGGTTGGTTTCACACTTGTTCCAACAAGACACAAGACATCCATGTCCGCTCTTGAGCCATCGCTCATGTACTGAAAAGAGGAGAATAGATTGGGACCAGCTCTTGGCCGGGATAGGAGGTAGAACAATCAGTTGGTTCCCCCGATGGAAGGAAGGAAAAGAAGGAGTCCTTTTCTCATGTGGAAGATACCCAAACATTCCGCTGGTAGGACCGAGGGGTTGTATTAATTACAATCCCACGCTCGCTATAAGACAACTAGGGTACCCCATGAGGGGAGCACCGACGGAAGGAAGCATGTCTCCTTTCCTTGTGAGGGATCTCGGCGCACAAAATTCCAAGACTATACAAAGAATCCATAAGGCATGGGAAACCCCGTTAAGGAAAGATCAAGAGCTTAGAGGCATTCGTAATGGCATCATTGGTGGGTACCACGAATGGCTGAAAGTTCGCATACGAGGTTTAGATTGGCTCGCCAAGTTAAAAGTCGTCAGTGAAGAGAATTTTGAAGCACCGGAAGAGGACGAGGAAGTCCAAGCTCTCAAAAGCGAGTTAGGAAAGGCAAAACTCGCCAAGGAGAAGTTCAAGTTGGCTGCTACACACATTCGGAAGGAGTGCGCCGGGTTACGGGAAGAGAATGCAATTACCGCAAAAACCCTTGAACAAGAGACCAAGAGGGCTCGCAAGGAAGAGTATGGCCGGAACAAATTTCGCGGAGCTCTATGGGGTAGCAATAATGAACTCAAGTTGCGAAGGGAAGAAAGGGACCAGTCGCGAACACATAGCATGGCTCTGAAAGAGGAGTTGATGGCTTGTTCAAGGTCCAAAAGAAGCTTGTCTCAGTGTTTATGCGAGACAGAGACCAACATGTTAGCTATCATCGCCAAGTACCAAGAAGAGTTAGGTCTAGCCACGGCCCACGAGCATAGAATCGCGGATGAGTATGCCCAAGTGTATGCGGAAAAAGAGGCTAGAGGAAGGGTGATCGACTCTTTACACCAAGAGGTAACCATGTGGATGGATCGGTTTGCTCTTACCTTGAACGGGAGTCAAGAACTTCCCCGATTGTTAGCCAAGGCCAAGGCAATGGCAGACACCTACTCCGCCCCCGAAGAGATTCATGGGCTTCTCGGCTATTGTCAGCATATGATAGACTTAATGGCCCACATAATTAGAAATCGTTAGGAAACTTGTATGGTCTCTAAGAACTTGACTAGATATGACTTCCTTTTTGAAATAAAATGAGTTGGTCCCATGTTTCTACTCCAAAAAGCTTGTGCAAATCAAATCACTCCTACATCTCATCTCTAGCATGCATTTTTCTTTCTTTACCCACTCCTCACGTTTGGTTTTTTAGGGAAAACACCATAACTAAACGCGCCGCAAGGGATCCCTATCGCACCAGATCCAAATCTAGAACGATGGGTGATCAAGAGGGGACGCAGGAACAGATGAAAGCCGACATGTCGGCTCTGAAAGAACAAATGGCCTCCATGATGGAGGCCATGTTAGGTATGAAGCAGCTCATGGAGAAGAACGCGGCCACTGCCGCCGCTGTCAGTTCGGCTGCCGAAGCAGACCCGACTCTCTTGGCAACTACGCACCATCCTCCCTCAAACATAGTAGGACGGGGAAGGGACGCACTGGGGCACGATGGCAGCCCTCACCTGGGGTACAACCGAGCGGCTTACCCTTATGGATTGCCGCCCAACTATTCACCACCCGTCTTGCAAGAAGATGCGGGCCACATTGCTTCTCCCGTCCATGAAAGAGAGCCTCCTCAGCAGCCCGACGAAGTCCACAAAGACCCTCAAGATTATGCTCGAAGGGATGTCGAGTTCTATCCCCCGATCCCCGAAGGGCCGGCACCAGGCACATTGCCTCAACCCAACATCGCAGCACCGCCAATAGTTTTGTCTATGGAAGGGCCGCCCCCGGCAACTGAAGAAAGGAGGAAGCTCGATCTCCTTGAGGAAAGATTGAGGGCTGTGGAAGGATTCGGGGACTATCCGTTTGCAGACATGACGGATCTTTGCTTAGTACCCGATGTTGTTATTCCCCCGAAGTTCAAAGTGCTGGACTTCGACAAGTATAAAGGGACGACTTGTCCCAAAAACCACCTCAAAATGTACTGCCGTAAGATGGGCGCTCATTCTAAAGATGAAAAGCTGTTAATACACTTCTTTCAGGATAGCTTGGCCGGAGCTGCGGTAGTGTGGTACACTAATTTGGAAGCTTCCCGTATCCGTACTTGGAAGGATTTGATTACCGCCTTCCTAAGACAGTATCAGTACAATTCTGACATGGCTCCGGATCGTACTCAACTGCAGAATATGTTCAAGAAAGAGGGTGAAACCTTTAAAGAATATGCGCAGCGATGGAGGGATTTGGCGGCACAAGTAGCTCCTCCCATGGTTGAGAGGGAGATGATCACCATGATGGTAGACACTCTGCCAGTGTTCTACTATAAGAAGCTAGTGGGTTACATGCCGTCCAGCTTTGCGGATCTGGTGTTTGCCGGGGAAAGAATTGAGGTGGGATTGAAGAGAGGAAAGTTTGATTACGTTTCCTCCACAAACGTGAACGCCAAAAGAATCGGGGCAACAGGGGCAAAAAGGAAGGAAGGAGATGCCCATGCCGTCTCTTCAACACCCGCATGGGTCAAACCCCAGCAAACACCTCATGGTACCCATCAGTACGCGCAACATCACCCAAGCTTCTCGGCTCATGCTGGGAACGCCTCTAGCTCAACACCCGTGCAGCCTAAGGCACCCACCCAGAGGGAAGCTCCCCAAGTTCCAACTCCAAACGCGACTCGACCGGCCGGTAATTCCAACACGACAAGGAACTTCCCTCCGAGACCGTTGCCGAAATTCACCCCGCTCCCAATGACGTACGAAGATCTTCTACCATCCCTCATCGCCAATCATTTGGCCGTGGTAACTCCCGGAAGGGTCTTCGAACCCCCTTTCCCGAAGTGGTATGACCCTAATGCAACTTGCAAGTACCATGGGGGTGCCCCGGGGCATTCCATCGAAAAATGCATGGCCCTTAAATACAAGGTCCAACATCTAATGGATGCCGGATGGCTGACTTTCCAAGAGGATCGGCCCAATGTGAGAACCAACCCGCTCGCCAATCATGGAGGGGGAGCAGTTAATGCAGTTGAATCCGATGGGCCCCACAGGTCCAAACCTTTAAGAGATGTGGCAACCCCTAGGAGGTTCATCTTTGAGGCCCTACAAGAGGGAGGTGTAATTCCCCATAGTGGGTGTAAGGAGGATTCCTGTCTGCTACATCCCGGCGAGATGCATGACATGGAGACGTGTTTGGAAGTAGAGGAATTGTTACAACGGATGATAGACCAAGGTCGACTAGAAGTCGGCATTAAAGGAAAAGAAGAGCAGCACATATGCATGCAATCTACGGAGGGGAGCGGTGTCGTGAAGCCCAAACCTTTGGTGATATACTTCACTAAAAGTGCAGCCTCGCAAAAGCCCGGGCATCCCTTAATGGTCAAACCTGTTCCTTTCCCGTACCAGAATAGTCACGCGGTCCCGTGGAGATATACACCTCCGGAGAAGAAGGAAGAAGAGGTCACAGACGTCAGCTCGCTGTCGGCTAAAGTAACAAATATCACGGGACTGAGTGGTGTGACCCGTAGTGGTCGTGTGTTCGCACCTCCGGACCTACCGGTCCAACCCGCCGACGTCAAGGGAAAAGGAAAGGTGGTGGAGGAACAAGATGGCGAAGCACCCCACGCTTCGAATAAAGATATTCCAGCAAAGGGGCCCCCAGAGAAAAGGGATGGTAGAAAGGAGGTGTCGCTAGAGGAAGCCAGCGAGTTCCTTCGGATAATTCAGCAGAGCGAATTCAAGGTTATCGAACAGCTCAACAAAACCCCGGCTAGGGTCTCGCTGCTAGAGTTACTTATGAGCTCCGAGCCTCATCGGGCTCTGCTAGTAAAAGTGCTGAACGAGGCTCACGTGGCCCAAGATATTTCGGTAGAAGGTTTCGGAGGGCTGGTCAACAATATCACTGCCAACAACTATCTTGCCTTCGCCGAAGAAGAAATCCCCGCCGAGGGGAGAGGGCATAATAAGGCTTTACACGTATCAGTCAAGTGTATGGACCATATCGTGGCCAAGGTACTTATCGATAATGGTTCCAGTTTAAACGTGATGCCTAAGAGCACTTTGGACAAGTTACCATTCAATGCTTCCCATTTAAAACCAAGTTCGATGGTGGTTCGGGCCTTCGACGGCACTCGCCGAGAGGTTAGGGGAGAGATCGATCTCCCAGTACAGATAGGCCCTCACACCTGTCAAGTCACCTTCCAAATAATGGACATTAACCCACCCTACAGTTGCCTGTTGGGGCGCCCGTGGATCCACTCAGTGGGTGTTGTGCCTTCTACACTCCACCAAAAGCTGAAATTCGTAGCGGAGGGGCACTTGGTCATCGTGTCAGGCGAGGAAGATATCTTGGTAAGCTGCCCATCCTCCATGCCTTATGTGGAAGCCGCAGAAGAATCGTTAGAAACCGCTTTCCAGTCTTTTGAGGTGGTCAGCATTTCCTCCGTGGACTCCCTCTTTGGGCAACCTTGTCTGTCCGATGCGGCGGTAATGATGGCCCGAGTTATGTTGGGGAACGGTTATGAACCCGGGATGGGTTTAGGCAAAGACAATGGCGGCATAACTAGCCTGATAAAAACCCAAGGAAATCGTGGGAAGTATGGTTTAGGCTATAAGCCCACTCAGGCAGACATGAAAAGAAGCATCGCAGGAAGGAAGAACAGTGGTCAGAGCTCGCGTTGGAGGCAAGAAAGTGAAGGAAGCCCGCCCTGCCACATAAGTAGAAGTTTTATAAGTGCGGGTCTGGGAGACGAAGGTCAAGTGGTCGCGATATGTGAAGATGATGTTCCAAGTACTTTGGATTTGGTCCGACCATGCCCTCCTGATTTCCAACTGGGAAATTGGCGGGTGGAGGAACGCCCCGACATTTACGCAACAAGCATAATGTAAACCTTTACGGTTTTAAAAGCTCTATAGTTGGGCCTAGGCTTTAGAGTTTTCATTTTGTTAAGGCTTTGCGTCTTTTGTCTTTGAATTTATAATACAAGGATCTTTCTTCATCTGTTCCTGGTCTCTACCCATTCTCATTCATTTGCATGTTTACTTCTTTTTCTGAAACGGCAGATCCGATGACGAGTCCCCCGAAGGTACTAATACCTGGGACCCGTCTATCAACTTCGAGCAAGAAATGAACCAAACGGAAGATGAAGGAGATGAGGAGGTGGGACTTCCTTCGGAACTAGAAAGAATGGTTGCCCATGAGGACCAAGAAATGGGGCCTCATCAAGAAGAAACAGAGCTAGTGGACTTAGGAATTGGCAGTGGAAAGAAGGAAGTAAAGATAGGTACAGGCATTACCGCACCTATCCGTGAAGAATTAATAACCCTGCTAAAAGACTACCAAGACATCTTTGCTTGGTCATACCAAGATATGCCCGGTTTGAGTTCTGACATTGTGCAGCACCGATTGCCTCTGAATCCCGGGTGTTCCCCAGTAAAACAGAAATTGAGGAGGATGAAACCCGAAACGTCCTTGAAGATAAAAGAAGAAGTGAAGAAGCAGTTTGACGCTGGATTTCTGGCCGTCGCTCGGTATCCAGAATGGGTTGCCAACATCGTACCAGTTCCTAAAAAGGGTGGGAAAGTACGAATGTGTGTAGATTACCGGGACCTGAATCGGGCCAGTCCCAAGGACAATTTTCCGCTACCACACATCGATATCCTCGTAGATAACACGACCAATTTCGCTTTATTTTCCTTCATGGATGGTTTCTCTGGTTACAATCAGATAAAGATGGCGCCCGAGGATATGGAAAAGACTACCTTCGTCACCCTGTGGGGAACGTTCTGTTACAAGGTGATGTCCTTTGGACTCAAGAACGCCGGGGCAACTTATCAACGGGCCATGGTAGCTTTGTTCCATGATATGATGCATCAAGAGATCGAGGTCTACGTGGACGACATAATCGCTAAATCTAACTCTGAGGAAGAACACCTTGTCAACCTGCGGAAGTTGTTCGAAAGGCTTAAGAAATATCAATTAAGGTTGAACCCCGCTAAGTGTACCTTTGGGGTCAAATCAGGGAAATTGCTTGGTTTCGTTGTAAGCCAGAAAGGGATAGAGGTAGACCCCGAAAAAGTGAAGGCTATCCTTGAGATGCCAGAACCCCGTACAGAGAGGCAAGTCCGAGGTTTCCTGGGGCGCTTGAATTATATTGCCAGATTCATATCGCAGCTCACAGCCATTTGTGAGCCGTTGTTTAAACTCTTGCGCAAAAACCAAACTGATCGGTGGAATAAGGATTGCCAAGAGGCTTTTGGAAGGATCAAAAAGTGCCTAATGAATCCTCCCGTGCTTATGCCACCAGTACCTGGAAGGCCTCTCATTTTGTACATGACAATCTTGGACGAGTCAATGGGGTGTATGCTGGGGCAACATGACGAATCCGGGAAGAAAGAGCGCGCTGTTTACTACCTAAGCAAGAAGTTCACGACCTGTGAGATGAATTACTCCTTGCTCGAAAGAACGTGTTGTGCTTTAGTATGGGCATCCCATCGCCTAAGGCAGTATATGCTGAGTCATACTACCTGGTTGATATCCAAAATGGACCCGGTTAAGTACATCTTTGAAAAGCCAGCTCTCACAGGACGAATCGCCCGGTGGCAAGTCTTGCTATCTGAGTTTGATATAGTCTACGTCACCCAAAAGGCGATAAAAGGAAGCGCTTTGGCAGATTATTTGGCTCAGCAGCCTCTTAACGACTACCAGCCCATGCATCCGGAATTCCCGGATGAGGACATCATGGCCTTGTTCGAGGAAAGGTTGGACGAAGATCGGGACAAATGGACTGTATGGTTTGACGGAGCGTCAAACATTCTAGGTCATGGCGTTGGGGCAGTGTTGATCTCTCCGGACAATCAATGTGTACCTTTCACAGCCAGGCTAGGATTCGACTGCACCAACAACATGGCCGAATATGAGGCATGTGCCCTAGCCGTCCAGGCAGCAATTGACTCCAATGTCAAACTACTCAAGGTGTACGGCGACTCGGCATTGGTAATCCATCAGCTGAGAGGGGAATGGGAAACTAGAGATCCCAAGCTGATACCCTACAAAGCCTATATCAAGGAATTGGCTAAGACCTTCGATGAGATCTCCTTCCATCATGTTCCCCGCGAGGAAAATCAAATGGCGGATGCACTTGCTACATTGGCATCTATGTTCCAGCTAACACCGCACGGGGACCTACCCTACATTGAATTTCAGTGTCGTGGCAAACCCGCACATTGTTGCCAAGTGGAAGAGGAACGAGACGGAAAGCCCTGTTATTACGACATCAAGCGATATGTCGAAAGCAAAGAATACCCGCCAGAGATTGCCGACAGCGATAAAAGGACATTGAGGAGGTTGGCAGCCAGTTTCTTCATGAGCGGAGGCACACTGTATAAGAGAAATCACGACATGACACTCCTGCGATGTGTGGATGCCAAGGAGGCAAATCACATGATCGAGGAAGTCCATGAGGGCTCGTTTGGAACGCACGCCAACGGGCATGCTATGGCCAGGAAGATCTTAAGAGCAGGTTATTACTGGCTTACCATGGAAGGTGATTGTTGTGTCCATGTGAGGAAGTGCCACAAATGTCAAGCATTCGCAGATAATGTTAATGCCCCACCACATCCTCTGAATGTCATGTCCGCCCCTTGGCCTTTCTCCATGTGGGGAATAGATGTCATCGGGGCCATTGAGCCCAAGGCCTCGAATGGTCATCGCTTCATCCTCGTAGCGATAGATTATTTCACCAAGTGGGTCGAGGCGGCTTCATATACCAATGTCACGAGGAATGTGGTGGTCAGGTTCATTAAGAAAGAGATCATTTGCCGATATGGTTTGCCAAGGAAGATTATCACGGACAACGGCACCAACCTGAATAATAAGATGATGGCAGAAATGTGCGAGGAGTTTAAAATCCAGCATCACAATTCCACGCCCTACCGGCCAAAGATGAATGGAGCCGTGGAAGCGGCCAATAAGAATATCAAAAAGATTATCCAAAAGATGACCGTGTCATACAAGGATTGGCACGAGATGCTCCCATTCGCGTTACACGGTTACCGGACTTCAGTGCGAACGTCAACTGGGGCAACGCCGTTCTCATTGGTATATGGGATGGAGGCGGTGTTACCGTTTGAGGTGGAAGTCCCGTCGTTAAGGATCTTGGCGGAATCCGGGTTAAAGGAATCAGAGTGGGCTCAAACACGCTACGATCAGCTCAACCTCATTGAGGGCAAGCGCTTAACAGCCATGAGTCATGGGCGCTTATACCAGCAGAGAATGAAGAGTGCATTCGACAAGAAAGTACGCTTACGCAAGTTCCATGAGGGAGACCTTGTGCTAAAGAAAATGTCCCATGCTGTCAAGGACCATCGAGGGAAATGGGCCCCGAACTACGAAGGGCCTTTTGTTGTGAAGAGGGCTTTTTCCGGAGGAGCCCTGGTGCTTACCAACATGGATGGCGAAGAGCTACCTTCACCCGTGAACTCTGATGTCGTCAAACAATATTATGCTTAGAAGCTGGGGCAATTAAGGATGTTGCTGCATGTTCTCTATCTTTATGCGTTTTCTAGATTCCCCCCCGGGGATTTCCGGTCCGTTGTATCTCTTGTTACGATCTTTCAAAGAAATGAACATGGATTTGAGGCTTTTAGTCCTCGCGTTAGTTTCACACCTTGCGTTAATTTGTGATCGCCTGAGCCCTTCCGCTCAGTTCATGGGATCCCCCAAGCGCTTAATTAGAATTGAACCTGAACCAACTTTCCCTAAATTTTCTGCGTTTGAAAACATTCATGCATACGCATACGCATACGCATGTGTATTGTTGTGGTAAAACAGGGGCAGGATCGCCTTGGGCTACCTTTTGGGAGTGAAGACAAAACATGAATGGTAGAAACCAGTCAAGGTAGGGTAATGATGCGGCCAAGATTGGCCATACCTGGTTGTTTATTACTTACAGGTACTTAAGGATGAACGCAAGCGGGGATGGGGTCACGACCGACCGATCGTTGCTCTTCTCTGTGCGAAACAAGCAGGGAATGTCGCTGCAAGGCAGCCCCGTATCCTTTCTATTTTGTAGCTTTCTCTTACTATTTGTTTGTTTTAAAAAGGAAAAGAGTAATAATAAGATAAGTAATCAACGCCTGATTCTAACCTAAGTAAGTTCAAGTTAGGCAAAATGCTAATCCATGAGAAGGGAGGGGACATGGTCAATGTTCCCCTCAAAAAAAAAAAAAAAAAAAAAAAAAAGTGCAGGTTAGCTCGCCTGGGCGAGCTGGGCTCGCCTGGGCGAGCCACCTCTGCACCAAAATATAAAAACGACGAAGGGGGGGGCGTTTTTTCATTCAAAAACTTCCCCCTCATTCAAAAAAAGAAAGCTCACGGGACTCACGGATTTTGCAGCCCTTAGGTCACCATTTTTTGCGTTTTTGATTCCGTTTTGCACTATTATTCGTCTCCAACAAGTAAGTACCTCATTCTTGGGCTTTCTAGCTTTCCATTGATGTATTTTGGTGTTCTAAATTGCATGTGTTTGCTAAGAAACATGAGGGATTTATCCTCAAATTGTTGCTTGTTTTTGTTAAATTGAGGGGTTGTAAGGGATGGCCTTGGCCTAGGGTGTATTCTGAAGTGATGGCGCATGCCACATTGTCCCCATTCTCTTGATATTCGTGCCTAAACATGCGCCCACCAAGTGCTCGGTGAAATGCCTCAATGAGATATGAGCATGGTTTTGTGAGCTTTGGGTTGTGGGACTGTTTTATATGTATAGGGACAGCATGAATGATTTAAAATGAGTGCCCGAATGCAATTCTAGGCCTAGGAACCCAAGCTTTTAATTTCAATACAAGAAAGCATGACTTACGCCTAGGAATCTAAGTTTTGGTTTTGAATGAAAAAAGGCATGAATATTAGGACATGTTTGAGAGGTTGTTATTAGAATTTAAATTTGGCTGCCCCATGAGGAATACCTTGCACCTAGGTAGCATGGAAAATACCTTTCAACGGTATGTATATATGTGAATATATATAGCATGGAAATGCCTTGCAAAATGTTGAATAAAATGCCTTGCATAATATGAATATATATAGCATGAAGTGCCTTACAAAGTGTTGGATGGGTAGCGTAAAAGTGTTTTTCAAAATATGTGTATTTGTGAGTAGGTAACAAAAGAAGCCTTCCAAAAAAATGTGTGTATATATATAGGATGTAGCATTGAAAAGGTTTGTCAAAAAATATGTACATGGATAGGTGTCGTAAAATGCTTCATACAAATTTTTTTTATGTGTGCAAATACGTATGTGTCATAAAATAGCACGACCCCAATATGATTATTTTATAAAGTGCATGTTGACACTCGTGCCATGAGAAGTGTTGTTTGGCCCTTGTTTGTAATGATTGTTATATTTCTTGTAAACTAACTTTCCAAATGTTTGCCTTCGCAGGAATGGCCCCGAGGAAGCTTGCCTCAAAGAGGTCCAGGAAGGACAAGGCGGCCGAAGGAACTAGTTCCGCCCCGGAGTATGACAGTCACCGCTTTAGGAGCGTTGTACACCAGCAGCGCTTCGAAGCCATCAAGGGATGGTCGTTTCTCCGGGAGCGACGCGTCCAGCTCAGGGACGACGAGTATACTGATTTTCAGGAGGAAATAGGGCGCCGGCGGTGGGCACCACTGGTTACTCCTATGGCCAAGTTTGATCCAGAAATAGTCCTTGAATTTTATGCCAATGCTTGGCCAACAGAGGAGGGCGTGCGTGACATGAGATCCTGGGTTAGGGGTCAGTGGATCCCGTTCGATGCCGACGCTATCAGCCAGCTCCTGGGATATCCGATGGTGTTGGAAGAGGGCCAGGAATGCGAGTATGGCCAGAGGAGGAACCGGTCTGATGGGTTCGATGAGGAGGCCATCGCCCAGCTGCTATGTATACCGGGGCAAGATTTTGCCCGGACTGCTGCAGGGAGGCGAGTGCGAATCATGCGCACCAATATGACCACCCTGACCCAGATATGGATGACGTTGCTCCTCAGCAACATCCTGCCCACCGATCATAATTCCGACCTCCCCATGCCTAAGTGCCAGCTGGTGTACGCCATCCTGACACGGATGAGCATCCATGTGGCTCGGTTGATCGCTGATGCCATATATATTTTTGCAGGTATGGCGCCCACTAGGCACCCTTTGGACCCAGATAAGTCCAACAGGGCCCTGGGATTCCCCGCACTGATCACCGGACTCTGCCAGTCGTTCGGAGTCCCCGTTGCACCTACCAAGGTGATTCGGCCGCCCATCACCCGGGCTTTTATTGAGAAGTACTGTACCCAGAGACAGGCTCAGGGTGATGCTCCACAGGCCGCAGGCGCGCCCCCACCACCTCATCAGGCGGGCCAGGCTGGGGCATTTGACATGGAGCAGTATTTACGGCATTTGGTTCGCCAGCAGGCAGCCAACCACCGAGCACATGTACGGACCCATGATTGTCTGTACCAGATGAGCCTTAGCATGCAGAGCCAGGGCTTCGCTCCTTTTTCATGCCCTACTCCAGACCAGTTCAGGGCAGAGGTTGCATGGCCCGGAGATTGGCCCGAGGCCCAAGCAGGAGAGGCACCCCCAGAGGCTCCCGGCGATGGAGAAGAAGCCCACGAGGATGAGGAGATGGCTGATTTGCTTGACTTCTTGGGAGGGAGTGGAGACACGTGACTGGGAGATCCCCAGATTCATGTTTTCTTTCATATTTCTTTTGTCATTATTTCTATGTTATTGTTTTGACTTGAGAGACTAATGTTTGTTTTCGTTGTTTCGATTGTCATTTGTACAGCGCATGCATTTTTGTTTAGATTGGTGCGTTAGTATTTATATATCATTACTATCGATGATGTTTGAAATTTTGGAATCGTGTAGAGTTCTTCGTTTAGGAACATCGTCCAAAGTATATATGTAAAATAAACAAAAAATCATGATAAAAATAAAAATAGGGAAGGAAAGAAAATGAAATAGAAAAGGAAAGAAAATGAAATAGAAAAGAAAAGAAAATGAAATAGAAAAGAAAAGAAAGTGAAAAGAAAAAGAGGGCAAATAGGGGGATAAGGGCAAGTAAGGAAAAAGGTAGAAAAAAAAGGAAAAAATAGGTTGTCTAGCTAAAAAACAGCATGCTTTTGAAAAGAGACGATTTCCAACTTTTCTTTGAAAAAGTTCATTGATCATAACCAATTTTTGGAAAATGTGTCTACACCTGAAGGGTGAATGCTGTGAAATTTCCCCGGACGCCCGAAATGGACTCGGATGAATGCACAAATTGATAAAAGAACATATTTTGGAAACATTGGGTTGATTAAAATAGAGGAAACGAATCCTGAGCCCTAGCATCCCATGACCATAAAAATTTGACACTTGAGTGTCCGCATAGGTGCATGCATGACCAGTTTTGCATAAAATTTCCAAATCATCATTGTTGCATTTGTGTCATGGAAATAGTGTGGGGCATCCCTTTTATCCTTGAACCAAACCAAACCCCGACATGTATCATGTCTAGCCATTCTACAAACCTTGAGCCAAAATCCTAACTCACCATAAACCTTGACCCGGGGTGAGGATGTCAATCCTTACCCTCGGAAGCAAAAGAAAGAAAATTCCCAATCAAAAGAAAGGAAATTCCCAATCAAAGAGTGGGAGAAAGCAAAAAGAAAGGAAATTCCCAATCAAAGAGTGGGAGAAAGCAAAAAGAAAAGAAAGAAAATTCCCAATCAAAGAATGGGAGAAAGAAAAAAGAGAAGAAGGAGGAAAGAAAGCCCCTGATCGGGGGTCTAAGGAAAAACAGAAGAAATATGCAGAGAGGTCTTTGGACCGGGCAATATCTGAACAATACAGAATTGTCACCAAATGAACGAAAAAAGAAGGAAAAAGAACCACAACCTAAAATAGTCTTCCCCCTTTGATTACCAACCAGAATCCCGTGCGCTAGCGACCTTTTTCTCGCCCCGCACTAAACAAAAACAGAAAAAAAAAAAAAAAAAATAAAAAAAAAAAATAAAAAAAAAAAAAAGAAAAAGCCAGAAAAATCAGAAGCCAAAAACACACAAAAGCCGAAAGAAAAACTCCCCAAAAGAACCCATTCCCAAGGGAAGTCCTATTTGATCCATGATCACGCATGTAATTTTTGATTTGATAGGAAATAATTTGCAAAGTCAAGTCATGACATATCTATGGTTCGGAATTAGGATGAAACACTTACCTGTGCAAGATTGATACACTTTGAGTGGATTTCTTCTATTTTTGTCGAACCCAGTGTTTCCTCTAAATGGTCATTTAGAAACAAAATGCTAACATCCAAAATCTCATTTATGGTTATGGGAGATTTCATCAGCAGACTCTCCTTCCCCGGTAGACGCATTGTTTTTCACTCAAAAAATCATATGCTGCTCTAAATCAGTTGGAATATTTGTCTCTTTGCTAAAGCATGTTTGCATTTTAGTGGGGAAAACACCGAGACTTTTTCAAGTCTCACAAGTTATCCAGAACTACGTAGGTCTGAGTTCCTCATTGGAGGATACGTAGGAGCAAGAGCTTTGCTTTTGTCGGCCGCCCCATAATCTTTGTCATACTGACCCTGAGGTCATGTGACATGCACCCTTTTGTCATCCAGAGGCGGCGGGCCCGATGACAAGCAGAGACCAAGTTTGGTCATTCTGCACCCAAGATACGCGGAGATACCTTACGGTTATCTGCACCCCTTTGCTAGGCAGACACAGTTGTGTCCGATGGCAAGCAGAGACCAAGTTTGGTCATTCTGCACCCAAGATACGCGGAGATACCTTACGGTTATCCGCACCCTTTTGTCATCCAGAGGCGGCGGGCCCGATGACAAGCAGAGACCAAGTTTGGTCATTCTGCACCCAAGATACGCGGAGATACCTTACGGTTATCTGCACCCCTTTGCTAGGCAGACACAGTTGTGTCCGATGGCAAGCAGAGACCAAGTTTGGTCATTCTGCACCCAAGATACGCGGAGATACCTTACGGTTATCTGCACCCCTTTGCTAGGCAGACACAGTTGTGTCCGATGGCAAGCAGAGACCAAGTTTGGTCATTCTGCACCCAAGATACGCGGAGATACCTTACGGTTATCTGCACCCCTTTGCTAGGCAGACACAGTTGTGTCCGATGGCAAGCAGAGACCAAGTTTGGTCATTCTGCACCCAAGATACGCGGAGATACCTTACGGTTATCTGCACCCCTTTGCTAGGCAGACACAGTTGTGTCCGATGGCAAGCAGAGACCAAGTTTGGTCATTCTGCACCCAAGATACGCGGAGATACCTTACGGTTATCCGCACCCTTTTGTCATCCAGAGGCGGCGGGCCCGATGACAAGCAGAGACCAAGTTTGGTCATTCTGCACCCAAGATACGCGGAGATACCTTATGGTTATTCGCACCCATTCTTTTGCTATCTGTAAGACAGAACGCTTGATAGCATGCAGAGGCTGACACAGTCTTCTGCACCTTTTGTTCCTCCGGGGACAACAAAGTCATTTACATGTGGAAATTTCATGGTCACCCGCGACTCTCGTCAGCCGAGAGGAGCGAAATTAGTGTCATACACTGATTTTCGGGGACCTTTGCTTGATGACATGCGACCATTCTTTGGTCCTTGTGAGGTGCTTGGCATCCATCATCAGGCAATTTGTGAAATCCTAGGAACGACAAATCACGGTCACCCGCGACTCTCGTCAACCGAGAGGAGCGAAATTAGTGTCATACACTGATTTTCGGGTACCTTTGCTTGATGACATGCGACCATTCTTTGGTCCTTGTGAGGTGCTTGGCGCCCATCATTAGGCAATTTGTGAAATTTTGGGAACAACAAGTCATTGGCATGTGGAGATTTTATGGTCACCCGCGACTCTCGCCAAGTCGAGAGGAGCGAAATTAGTGTCTTATCTTTACTTTTCTTTTATCTCCAATAAAAGACAAGTAAAGAGGGGCAACTGTCATACCCTAATTTCGTCCGGGAACCTTTGCTCGATGACGTGCGACCATTCTTTGGTCCTCGTGAGGTGCTTGGCACCCATCATTAGGCAATTTGTGAAATTTCAGGACATGCCGGAAAACCAAAAAAATATTGATGCACAATCCGTAAGTTTCCGTGACACACCGGAAATCAAAAGGAAGCGTCGTTGCATAATTAAGTGAGGTTCCGTAACATTCCGTAAGTCAAAAAGGGGATGATTATGTAATCCGCAAGGTTCCGTAACAATTACGGAAAGAAAACAAGTATCGTTACGAAATTCGTAAGTTTCCGTAACTTTACGAAAAAAAGAATCACCAAAAAAACAGCAGAGGGGGTGAACTTAGTAAAAATGGGGGTGCAAATAGCACCCAGGCCCATTTGGGCCCTCCAGAAGGTTCCTCCAGAAGGCGGTTGCTTCTGGAGGAAGCAACCCTGCTCGCCTGGGCGAGCTGAGCTCGCCTGGGCGAGCTGGGCGGCAAGCATCTCCCCTATTTTGCTATAAATAGGGGAGAAAATGAAGAAGAAAGGGATCCCAGCCCTTTAGGCACTTCTCTCTCTTTCAAATTTGCTTGGAAAAATTGTTTCCGTGAAGAAGATCTAAGCCGAGGCGCTTCCGAAACGTTTCCGTAACGTTTTCCGTGAGGAATCTCGCAAAGGTTTCAACCGTTCTTCGACGTTCTTCATTCGTTCTTCATCGTTCTTCGATCTTCAACGGGTAAGTACCTCGAACCAAGCTTTTCGATTCATTCTATGCACCCATAGTGGTCCACATTGTGTTTCGTGCATTTTTATTCTCGTTTTTGTTTACTTTTTATACCCCCTGTTGACGTGCTTAAGCCATTTTACTTAAGTCGTTTCTCGCTTAACTTAAAAATAAAATAAATTTCCACCGAACGTTTGAATTGTATTATCCATTAACTTTGGTTAAAATCAATTCCGACCGTTCGGTCGTGCCGTAACCACGTTGGAAATCAAAAAGAGGTAAAAAATAATATAATAATCAAAAAATATCTTTTTAGTAAAATAAAGCGGAAAATCAATCGGACGTTTTCTCTTTGGGATTCCTCATTCTTAATCGAATTGATTAATAACTAAAGTGAAACTAAGGCTAAAATCAACTCGCCTAGTCAAGCTCGTCCACAAAAATAGGCTTTTGAAGTTTGTCATTTCAATTTCTCACTAAGTAAAATGGATCATTTTTAAAGGTCCAACGCCTTAAAATGGTCACCACTTAAGTAAAAAAGGATCATTTGATAAGCAAGAACTACGTAGGTCTGAATTCCTCATTGAGGATACGTAGGAGCAAAAGCCCCGCTTTTGTCGACCACCCCAAGAGATCGTTAATGGTCCAATGCCTTAACGTTTCTCTCCTTTCAAAAAAACAAGAGATCGTTAATGGTCCAACGCCTTAACGTTTCTCCCCTTTCAAAATCAAAAGACCGTTTAAATGGTTCAACACCTTAAATGACCTTTTGTTCAATAAAAACATATTTTGCAAAAAAGACAAAAACAACTTAACCAAACACTTTGTTCTAAAAGAACTACGTAGGTCTGATTTTCTCATCCCAAATTGAGGAATACGTAGGAGCAAAGGGAAACACCCTTGTCGACCACAAAAGAGAAAAAATATAAAAAGGGTATAAAGGATATAAGAACATAAAAGGGAACATAAAAATCAAAGTCATGTTTGCACATTCGAAAAGGCTGCCGTCCCTTGGGACGGGCGTATGGGGTGCTAATACCTTCCCCGTGCGTAAATACAACTCCCGAACCTTTCACTAAAAAGTTCGTAGATCGCGTCTTTTCCGGTTTTTCCGACGTTTTCCTCAAATAAACGTTGGTGGCGACTCCGCGCGTATTCCTTTCGTGGAACACGCATCCCGCGAGTCTCGCGTCGCCCTCCCTGTGTAGGGTAGGTTGCGACAGATTCAAATTGCTAAAGTCCACTGCATTCCATCCACAAAATAATGGGCAGTCAGAGCTTTAAACAAAGTATTAGAAAGATATTTCAGGTGTGCAACAAGAGAGATGCCCTCTAAGTGGAGTGAATTCTTAAGTTATGCTGAATTTTGGTACAACACTAAGTTTCATTTAGCAACAGAAATGACCCCGTTTGAAGCTTTATATGGTTATAGACCAATCAGTAACAATCCCTTGATGGCAGGTGATACAACAATTGAAGCAATAGACTACATCATCAGGACTCGAGAGGAAATTGCAACAATTTTACACAAGAATCTCAGGAAAGCACAGGAAAGGATGCAGTTGTATGCTAACAAGAATAGGACAGACAAAGAATTTGCAGTGGGAGATTGGGTATATTTGAAGTTACAGCCATTTAAACAACAATCAATACCTAACTCAGCGTTTCACATATTAGTTGCTCACTTTTATGGTCCTTACAAAATTGTGGAGAGAGTGGGGAAGGTGGCATACAAGCTAGAATTACTAGCTCAAGCTCGCATACATAATGTATTCCGTATTTCCTTGCTAAAAAGACATCATGGAGATTGTCTAGTTTCTACAGCACTGCCAAGTTTTGATTTCAATGATCAATTGGAGTTGAAGCCAATTGACATTCTACCTAGAAGAATAAAGAAAAGACGCAACAGGCCGATTACAAAAGTGCTAATACATTGGCAACATACAACACCAAAAGAAGCTACATGGCATGAGGTGCACAAGTTGAAGCAACAGTTTCCTCAAGTGGATTGGAACTCTTTATTAATGAGGCCAGTGGATGAAAGGGCCTTGGAGGCAAAGCCTTCAGATGGAGGGGAAATTGTAATACTCAATTTATAAAAATAACCGTAAGGGGTTAAAAATAAAAATGGTTGTTAGAGTTTAAGCGGGTCTCATTGCTTTCACTTGTATAAATAGCAGTATCCTATTGTAATAAGATTGATTCAGAAAAATTAATAACACTCAGTCCATTCGGACTGTTCTTCCTTGTGTGAGTTCCACAAGTGAGTTTCCCTTCTTCCTCTGTATTCTGAGTTCTTGTGTGAGGTCTTGGTTCTATGTTCTGAGAGTAGTAAGGAATCATAGATTGATAATCTTCAACCTAACAAGTACATGACAAGACAAACCACACACTAGCAAGTCAGGTCACTCTCACTAGGTAAAATCATAGGGAGACCAGTTAGGGTCACGTTATTTTGTGAGAATGCTCCAACCATATGAGATCAACATAGGCTTAAAAGGAACACTCAAACCGGGTGTATTTACCCCTAAGACCTACACTCTGAAGAGTCTGTCAGGGTCTCTCCCTCCTGATTCAGGTCCAACCCAAAAAACATTTTAACACACAAACTCTATCTATGAATTGTACAAAACACATGACTCCTCAATTGTTCTGAAAATAATTTTATCTCGTCATGCTTGTGATTAAACTCGTCGGGTTTCCACAATGGTTTCCATCACAATACTCGTCGCGCATTAACTCGTCACCCTTAAAGGGTCTTAGCATTAACTCGTCGCCCTTAAAGGGTCTTATAGTCGTGTGATTGTACAATTCATAGCTCATAACTCAATGCACACAACATCTCAATGCACATATATATTATAAGTCAATACATACTCAATTTATCACATACACTCGGTCTCAATCACAATGGTATAATCCCAATTTAACATGTTATCACACCTCATGAATCATATACACTTTATGTATGAACTATGCAATACACCCGACTCTTCAATTGTTTTCAAAATAATTTTATCTCGTTGCGCTTGTGATTAAACTCATCGGGTCCGCACAGTGGATCCTTTCACAATTAATAGCTCACATCTCAATACACATGTATTTCACCATTTATCACAGGTTCAATTTATCACATACTCTCAATTTGAATCACCATTTCATAATCTCAATATAACAATCTATACAAAAGGTTTATCACAATATGGAGAGTAAAACCCCTTAAATAATTTCACACAATTATATCAAAATCATAGGTATAAAAAATGAAAATACCGAGAGCACTCTATTTTATCAACCAATTTGCATCAAAACATCAATATTGTATTTATAATCATAAAGGAAAAATTGCAATTTAATAAATATCCCAAAATAAACTCAATTTAATCCTTTAAGAATCCCTATACATGTTCATTCTAACCCCAATTGCGATAAACTCATCCCTTACCTCTAAAAAGGCTCACGTGTGTATTGTGACAGCAATAACGACATCTGTAGCGGTTTCCTGAGATTCCTCAAATTTTTCCTCTGATTACTTTGATAGGATTCCTAAATGTTAAAGAAAAAAAGGGATTGAAACCTTCATTCCACTGTCTACATGTGATGAGTATTTCTCCCTCCACATACATTATTATACAAATTCCAACGGTGCAAATACTAGAATTTGAATTTCAAACCTGGTGTCCAAATTTAATGACAATCCAACGGTTAACAAGACCATGATCATAGTTTTACTAAGATAGTTTTGGGTTTCTGCGGGAAAAGCAAAAGCTACAATGTGAAGGGTATTTCTCTCAACTCAGACACCTTTGCATCATTTCCAACGGTGATAATGCTATTAATTGAGTTGCGAACCTGGTTCTGAAATATCATGATGATCCAACGGTTAACGAGTACGAGATCGTCATTTTACTAAGACAGGTTTGAGTATATACAGGAAAAAGAGAAGGTTTTGGGAGATGAAAGAGAAAACGAAATTGGGAGGAAGAGGAGGTTAGAAGCTATCGTTAGTATGAAACTAACCTAGCATGTTTCTATTTATCACTTGGGTACTCACAACCTATTATTTAGTCTATTTATTTATTTTTATTATTTTATAAAAAAGAAACTCTATTTTATTCTCTATCAAATGAATAAATAAAATATCATTTTTATTTTCTCTTAAACCATTATTTTAATTAATAAAGTTATTTCTCTTTATTTAGTTAATTATAAAAATCTCATCATTTTTCTAAAACTCTATTTATTTTTAAATAACAATCCTTTTTGAATTATTTTATGAAAAATGGGATGTTACATAACTCATATTTTAAATTTACGGCCAAGTATCAGTAGTTAGTGAAACCATTTGTTTATTTGCAAACAACACATGCTTCAACTTCTCCTTTTCATCATTAAACACATTCATGCAATATCTAGCAATAGTGACACGAGAAGGAATTTTAAATTTAGGTTGGGTATCTTCCATGAACTTCCTAAACCCTTCATTTTCAACAAACTTAAAGGCAAATTCGTCAATAATTATCATCTTTGCAAGTGTTATTAGAATCTGCTCTCGATTAAAATCAACAAGTTTCATACTAACTTTATTAGGATCACTCTCACTATCACTTCCAAAAACAATTGTCTTTTGCTTTTTATCAACCTACCTGTGTGGGTTTTTCTCACATTATTGGAACACATGTCTTCTCAGGTTAGAGGTTCCATAGATAGAACTAGCTGATGCATATGATGCATTACACTACTTACAATAAGCCCTACTATTTTCCTTCTTAATAAAATGTTCCCAAACATCAGAAGGGGGTCAAGCAGCTTTTTTTCCTTGCCTCTGCTTGTGCAGATTCAAGTTGTTGTCCTTGCCCTTGTTGTGGTGGAGTTTCATGTTCTTGTGGTTGTGAATGAGCTTTTGTCCCTTACTTTGATGGACTTTGAGTATGACATTGAGAGGGAGTGCTAATTGGTGGAATTGGAGATGAATTAACAGTCTCTGTAGAGTTTTAATAATATTTATAAAAAAAATAAGTGACGCACACAACACAATCAAAAAATAAGTGACATATAAAAAGAGTTGTTAGTTATGTTTGTTGGTGAAGAAAATTCGAGAATTGGAAGTGAATGTAAAGAAGCATGAAACATGGTTTGTTGTGAAGTGAAGAGATTGTTATCTGTTGACTAAGAAACAAAGCAGCAAGGCACATCAAAACAGAGTGTGGGTTCTCCTTTCACTCTGGTTTTAGATTTTTATAACTATTAAAAAATGAGGTTAAATTCAAATTTTAGTCCTATACAAGAAAAAAAGAGTTTTTGATTTTATCCCAACACGAGAAAATATTTTAAAATTAGATAATGTTATATATATATATATATAAATAGGATAATAATTAGACCAATTTTATGAGTTATCTTTTAACGAAAGTATTTTTATTTTAAAAAAATCTTCAACTAACTTTTTTATGGATTTTTCTTATCTCTTTCTATCTTTTTCATTTTTTTAAAGTTTAATTTCAATATTTTTGTAAAAAAATTATCAATTGTTAAAATTAATCTTATATCACAATATAAGTTATTTATCATAAATTTTAATTATATAAAAAAAACATTTATCACAAAGTGTTCTTGGTTTGTTGCAGATTTATTCCTCAACTTATTAAATTGTTACTATTTTATTAAAAGCACTAAAGGAAATAATGCATTATCACACCTTCCTTGATTGTCAAATTATTTTTTGTTTTTAATATATATATATATATATATATATATATATATATATATATATATATATATATATATATATATATATATAATAAAATTTATATTTTAATTATGGGTTCACGGATCGGTTCAATTGATCAACGAATCTAGAAATCTAAACTCATGACTCAACCCATACATAAATGGTTTTGATCGGTTCAGTTTTGACCGAAATACATAAATGATTAAATCACAAACTGTTTGGATCAGTTTATATCAGTTCGGGTTCATGCGTGACCCATACCCGTGAACACCCCTACCTGCGAATAGTTCCTCAGTCATTGACAACCACTCAAGCACAAAATTAATATATCTATCAAAAAATATATTATTAGATAAAAATTAATTGTTACAAAATTTATTATGTAGACTTCTGTGTATTAAATATAAATTAAAAATTTTAATGTTATATATAACAACATTAATTATTTTTTAATATAATTAACTTATTAACTCAATTAATTTGAGTGTTGTCATAATAATATAAAAGTCACAAGTTTGATACCTGTGTAAATCATTAATTTTAAATTATTTTGTAAAACATTTTTAACAATTCATAGATGTATAGACCCTTTTGGATTGACAATCCGTATGGATTAATGGTAAGGATAATGTTGGAATTGTCAAAAATCTGCTGGGTGTAAAAATAAAAGGATGGGTGCAAGAAGAAAACGCCTGAATGTAGATGTCTAAGGCCACTTAGAAAACAGAACAAGAAATATAAGGATGAACCACTTTTTTCTTGCACAAAGATTAAAAAAAAATGAAAATTAGGGATGTTAATTTCAGTTGAGAATAAAAAAAAAATGCTCATCTACATCATGTTTCAAGATCTATTGTTACAGATGAAAAATATGAACATAAAATGAAGAAAGCTATCATCCATGTTACCTAATAATATCCATATCATATTACAATTCTCCCCAAACATAATATTAAATGTCAGATCAGATTAAAAAAATTCAGCAATCAGAAGAAACCATCATACTCATGCAGGTGAAGCTACAAACAAATATAACTTATTAAACCAAAACACAGCAATGGCACAAACATTTCGACTCAGTTTATGATCAGCTGATTTAACAATCTATTTACAACCCAAGTCAAAAACAAAAGAAATTTGTATCAAAACTACAATAACTAAGTTCATATGTTTATGAACATGTAAAGCATCAAAGTTCCAAGTGAAGAAATTAGATGAACAACAGATCACTCAGAATCCAGGGCTAAATGGACACAGTTTTGCTATCAGAAATTAAATCTCCTTGCTAATTTCTAATCAATTTGGTTGTACTGATGCGATGCTGCAAGTGAGGGTTCAAGAGTTTAGTGTGGCTGATGTTTGGGCTCTGCTGCTGCTGTTGCATAGGAAGCTGGTTCAACAACCCTGCATCCTCGGTTACGCGAAACACCGTAACTTGCAGCACAACTTCCTTCATTCTAAGGAGCTCAAACACACAGACATCACCTTCTCCTAAATTGTTCTCCACTGTGAATTCAAACCATCCTTGGCTTAACTTGGCTCGACCTCCCCTATAGAGGCAGCGAACGGACCACTGTCTACCATTGGACAGCTGAAGTTTGATGAATCCCGAAACCCCATTCAAATTCTTTTCAGCAAAGGTGGAAGGCAGATACTGGAAAACAGAGAAACATGAGTTAAGTATGCAAGATGACATGTTGAAGAAGAATGATGATAAATATCAAATTGAAAAACATTTCACCATTATGCATCCCCTATACAAATAGGAGGGTCGCAGGACAACTCGGCAGAAAGGATTAGTCGGTTCAAATGTTTTTGATGCATTAATTGCCCTTTCTCTTTCTTCTGCCGTCACGGTTCGTTTCCTTGCAGATGCACTTTCATAAAACCTATAGCGCATTTCTGCCTCCTCTTCATTTTCACCAGAAGGTTCCTCGCCATCTATAGTTCCACACATTGTATTAGTAATAAGAAGGAAAATGTCATCTTTTACATTTCCAGACAGAGAAAACTTGAATAAAAATAAGAACTTACAGGGTTCTGATTTCCGCTTCTTTTTTGCGGTTTTATTAACTGCTTCCTCGTTAGAATTAGAATAACGCAATTTCAATTCTTCAGTGGACCTTTTAAACTCAACAGCATTAAACTGAACACCTATGTCTCTGGTTGACTGATTGCCTTGTGAATTCGCATCCTTCAAAGAAAAAGCACTCCCACCATCACCCCAGTTTACGCGATTGAGTTTTGATCCACCATTGAACAAATTCTGCAAAGCTGGAGTATGACTCTTCCCAGGTGTCAGTTGATCCACAGATCCAGCAAAACCCTTGCTTTGCAATGCACCGGGAGTAAGGTACTGAGGTGACAAATCCGACAAACCAAGGGAGTCTACATCTTCCATTTCATCAAAAATATGATGATAATTGGCAAAGCAAGACCCTTCATTATGGTTTCTCATGGCCGATTGATAGTTTACCTCAGACGTACTCAAATTAAAAATATGAACAATGAAAGATGAATTCCCTTCATACATGAACACCAAAAAGTATCCAACACCAATGGAGTAGCGTTGAACAAAATCTTGCCAACCATCAACAAACCAAATTCTGTTGTCTGCTTTCTTCAATCCTATGGGCCAAACACTACCATCAGGAACAGTGAGGGTAGCAATTGTAGAAAGCTGGGTCCCATATTTTCTCAGAAAATTATCCGGAATCCTCTGAAATTCAAAATACAGGTTAGGTTACAAATATGAGTAAATACTCAAAATACAAGACTAAAAAAGGAGATTTCATTTCCACCAACTTTATGATATTGTTATTAACTATAAGATTGGGACATTTAATAATGAAAATGAATGGGCAGACCATCCCTTCCATCACCTAAAAAAGGCCTCATCATCCCTACCTTCACGAAGTGTGGTGGAAGGAATATCCTATTTAGGGAGACTATCATCTACCTAAGAGCTGTACTATTCTGATCTTATTTGTATAGCTGTCCTATTCTGTGTTTCATCATTTTCTTAATTTCCTATTATTACTGATTATACATCTTTTATATAATGGAGTATGCTGAATTGCTGAAGCCTTTTATCTCAAGCAATCAGTGTTATCAATGGCGGATGGCGGAACCGGAACATGGCAGAAGGCCAAAATTCCACCATATAAACACGCCATTGCGCCTTATGGCGCCGCCATGGTGGGCCTTCCTTCACAAATTGCCTATGGTGATTGGCAAAAAATCTGCCACGTCATTCTGCCATAGCGGTGCCATGGCCGCTATTTAACAACACTGCAAGCAATTCAGTAAACCTTTGTTATACCAATAATCTTATGAGTAAACGAGACTTTAAAGTGTATGCAAAGTTATTAATAGCAGATGGAAGCAAGCTAAAAGTCCACCAGAAAAATATGAAGGATGGCATGTTGTATTATAGTAGAACTGTAGAAGCATGACAGCTATGATAAATATATATTCATATGAAAAAAGTATATAAAAAATGCAAAATATAATAAATATAGAAAAACTGATAAATAGATGAACAATAAACTAGAAACATATAAAATTCACCAAAAGTAACCCAATTTACAAATTAATGGGATAATATTGGAAGTATCATAGCACAAAAAGAATAGAATTTATGGATTTATTTGTCTCTATTTATTTGTAAATAAAAAGCATAACTTATGAAAACTTAAAAAGAGGAATATAGTAAGATTGGAAAATAGCCGAGAACACAAGACTAGAGAATTTGGTTAAAAGAACAGTATCTGAATTTTTTTGGTTCGTTTTTCATTTATATTATTGTTTAGTTTATTATAGTATATGATATACTTTAAATAAAAAAATTAAAAAATAGAGAAGCTAAACTGTAACTAAATTGAGGCCCAACAAACCAAAACAAAAATGTTTGGGACACATGGACCAATTCCCCTGAAATCCTAACTCCCTAGGACCCAACAGATGCTAGATATGTGTCAGCCCGTCTATTAAACCCTAACTCCCTATGGCAAAGATTGCAGATAGAGTGGGAGTTCAGTGGCAGTAAGAGGGAGGGGCTACAGGCTGTCTGGCAACAGCACAGATTGTAAAGCCTTTGTTGGACTTGGAGCAGCCAAATCATCGCATCTATCCTTCCACCCCCATCAATAATGTCTGTGAAACACCACCTGCACTGAAACACCTAGAGTGGCTGCTATTTGTCACAAGAGGCACAATTCGCTTTGCGATTTGGGCCTCTGATAGCAAACTGCAATGCGACAACATTAGGAGAAGGAAGGGGTGCCCACAACAATGCCATAGCGGTGTGTTCGCACATGATTGACAACTACGGTCTAGAGGACAACCACACTAGAATGGAAGAGGAGGTGCTTGATTTCCTGAGAATGGAAGAACCTTACTGACATGAAAATGGATGTGTATTTTAAAAAATGACTACTCATTTCTAAATTGTCAGCAACAAGCACACCACTGAGAAACTAGCAAATGCAATCCAAAATTTGTATCTCACTAGAGAAAGAATCAGTAACTATGCTAGCGAAACTTCTAGTATAATTGCATGACATAAATATCTAAGGTTCAACCAGAAGTGGTTCAACCTCCCTTCAAAACACAATCACATAAATATTGTATCAAAACCAAATTGAGTGGATATATATGAAAACAAATAAAGAAAAAGAAAAAAACTCTGCACAGTCATATTGTTCTTTCCTTTCTTCCAGAACAAGTGACAAAGGAAAAGTACAAGTGTTCAATGAAGAAACTAGAATTCTAAAGCAACAAACCAACTTTATTTATATTTATCAAGTAGACATTTCAAAAATCATAGTTATTAATAGCACACTTTGGCAGCAGAGCATGGCCACCAACCACTACAAAACTTCCATCAAGGGACATGTTTCTGTCGTGGACATTGCAGCCGCTTTCGCATCCCAAAAAGTGGGATTCCATGGCCCTATAGTGCTGCTACCGTGTTGGACCAAACCCCCTTTTGGCCCTTGAAACCACATGTTGAGGGTTTTTTAGGGCAAAGTTGACTTTTTTCACTTTTACAGAAGGTTAAAAAACCCTAAACCCTTGTTTTTTCCAACACTTTTCTTCTCTACTAATGTTCAAGACCTTTTCTCTTCTCTCTGTTGAGTCTGTTCTGTGGCTACCTCTGTTTCTGACTAGAGCCACCCATCTATGGCAATTTCCAGCATCACCCACCCTTCACTCCTCTTTGTTATGCCTCTGATTAGGGATTTTATTAAATGTTTGAAACTTTAATGATTATGATATATTATTTTCTTCACTTTTTTTTGTTATTTACTTGTATGTTTTGGTTTAGACCTATGACTTTCTATTGTCAATTATGAATATATCATAAAATCATGAACTTTGAGTAGTTCATTTAATTTTGAACTTTTATACGTATATGGCATAAACATAAATTATACAATTATAAAATCAGAGCATAAAATAAATATCACAATAGTAGCCATCCTGCTATGTGCTACGCCGTTATAGCAGTTTTGGCGTCAGCCACTATGCGCCAAGATTGATGACTAAGCTTAAAATTTCCTTCAGTTGAAACCTTACTTTTTCCACTAAACAACCAAAGTGGGGCAAAGCAATATAAATGTAAATGACCAACAAGTTCTCTAATTTACAGAGAGGAATACACCCAAGAGCATAAATTTCATCATGAAATCAATCTGAAAGCACATCCTCAATGTCTGTGCCACAAGTTATGTCAAATTCATGTATCACTCCGAGAGTGCGTAATCAGCAATAACTCCCCATCCAACACAGTTCAATTCCAAAGCAAAAAGCCAACAGAGCAATTATACGGGAGATTGTTCAATTAAGTACACCAAACCAAGAAAATTGCAACAATTATATCTAATGCATGCAGTGTTAAGATAAACTAGAAAACTAACCAAACCCACTTTTAATTCTAGGACCAACATTCAGTCCAACCCTACTTTTTGAAGAAATTATAAAACCTTAACAGAAAATCCATGAACAACGCCCCCCCCCCCCCCCCCCCCCCAAATAAAAACAAATTCAAATGGTCAAAAAATCAAAACATGGGGGGTGTCAGAAAAAGTGGCAAAGACCCAGAAAGCCTTTTCCCTTGCAACCATCACAAACAACCCCAAATAAAAAAAAATCAAGAGCAAAACATAGCCAATTCCACACACAAAAAATGAAAAAAGAAACACTTGAACGAGAGAGAGAGAGAGAAATGGCGTACCAGTTGTCTGGATTGAAGAGTGGTGGGGAGAACAAGCTTGTCGAAACAAGGGCGAGGCATTGTGTGAGAGTGATTGGGGACTTAGAAAAGAAGGAAAAGAAGATAACGACGGTTCAGAGCATTCTTTGAGGACCCTTTGATTGAAAGATGAAAACTTCGGGATGGTTTTTGCTTCACACTCAGATCTACTCAACTCCTCCCTTCACCTTCTTCTCCACCCTTCCCAGCTTTTGAGTCAAACAAGGATTTTTAAACCTTAAAAAAACCCCAACCCTGTGTGACCTAATTAAAAAGCAAACGAGTGCACCACTCGCCCGAGTCAACTCAATTCTTATTTCCCCAATATATCTTCTTAATCAGTATTTCCCCAATATATAAATGTTCCTTATAATAATTATCAAATGACTAAAATCCAAACTTTCCATTTTCTGGTTTTTATGTGTGTGTACAAAACTAATTTAGGAACATAAATAGCTAAATTTTGAGATAAAAAAATTAGTATAGAAACTTTTAAAGTAACAAAAATTTTTAAAAAAAGTTAATATAAAAGGAAATTTTTTTAATTTTTAATATATATAAATGAGATTTTTTGTGTGAACATATATATAATATAAATATAGAGGTTAATTTATCTACGTGAAAGAAGGAAAATAATACTATTGTCAAAAAATAAGTCCTACATCATAATATATAAATGCATTCCATTTTAATTAAATTTAATATTTTTTTTTTGTAAAAATTATATGTACTATTAAAAGACACCAATTATGATTAACACAACTAATAATAATAATTTGTGTTTCTTAATGAAATGATAACAAGAGACAATTAATTTCGTCCCAATAGTATGGTGTAAGAAAAACTAATTATTGATGATTATTTTTTCTTTTTTAGAGAAATTAGTTATGATTAGTATTATATATTGACTGTTGTTAATAACATTTAATGAAAATTAAAATTTATTATTGAAACATTAGTTAATAAATATTTAAAATTTTACTTTTGCTATATTTTTATTTGAAAAAGTTTTTTTATATAAAGAAATAGTTACAACAAGATTTGAAAAAAAATTATGATTAACAAAATTTGAACCATTCATACAAATTATCCAACTCCCCTCCAATAAGCCAATAAGCGTGAGTCTAGTTCGACAATTAGTTAAAAAAACATTATTTATCATATAAAAAATTACTTAATATATATATATATATATATATATATATATATATATATATATATATTCATTCTCTTGTCATAAAAAGTTAAAATAAAATCTTTTAAGTTGTGATTGCATAAGAATTTTTTTAATGATATAGTAATTAAAATTGAATGATGTAATTAACAATCATGTGATTATCATCAAATCAAGTGTAAGAATGAACTAGTGCAAACAAAGACGAAATTAAATACATTCCAACAACTATCCACTACAAAAATGGAAACCCCTTACCACCTACATCTAAAGAATAAATGTCTCCCTCCTTAATCCTAATATTCATCATTGAGCAACTAAACATGGTCAACTCACTAATTGAAGGACTTGGAAGTGTTATACACTTAAATTTATTGTTACATTTTTTCTTTTGATATCTATTACTAATTTTGCACTCCTTTAACTTTATATCTACATACAGAAATTTCAACTTTTTACTTTTAACGTTTTAACTTTAATGTTACGGCAGCATGCCTCTTTTAAATATCATGTGTTAATTTTTTCCCCCTTAACTATTGAAAACTGATTTGAGAAGTATGAAAGTGGATTTATTTCCTACTAATTAACTTATGATATCCAAACCAAAAACTTCAGAAAAAAAATTCTAGCTTTTATTTGTGTGATCATAATTAGGCATGAAAATAAAAAAAATAAAAAGTAAATTTGTGGATTCCTATGTTTGATTTTGTCCATACTTTGAGACGAGAAAAATCTATTTTAATGGAGGTTGGAGTCGGGTTCAAATTTACCGCAATTTGAAAAAATGAATTTAGGTTTGCCTATGTCACTCTTTGTCCCGCTATGTATATATTTATAATTATTAGTTATATAATTATACATTTATACATAATTCTATTATTATATATATTATATGTAATAATTAATTATCTAATTATTTTCATATTTTATTTATCATTGTTAAAAATATAGAATAATTATTTTAATATTTAGATAAACAATATTATAATACTAATTAAATTAAAAATTAAAAATTATACATTTAACTTAAAAATATAATTTAATTCTTAAATATTCTTATGTTATTTATTCTTTATTAATTTTTATGTATTGTTTGAATTAAAATATAGTTAATAATCATGATTTATTTAAAATATATGAATAAATAAATTTATAAAAAAACATGAGATGGGTTCTCATGGATTTTTCCAAACATGATAAAATTCAATGGGAATAAGGCTAAATTTCCTTTTTTTTCCTCGTCTTTTATATACCCGAATCAACCCCGCCCTGACGATGATAGTTAATCTTGTCATAGACCCGTCTTGTCGTCATGCTTAGTCATAGTTAATCAAGTGTCATTATTCAACCTCTTTCTATTGACCTTGTGAACCACTTCAATTTTTAAATAAGAAATCTTGCCAATGCAACTAGAATGAAATTGTTGTTCTTATATTGAAATGAGTCTATACATGAAACTTTTTGATACAAGTATTCTCGTGGATATCTAAACTGAATAATTAAATCGGGATTTAAACTAAGAAGTTGAAACCTAATTTAGTAAATATGAAGAGATTTATGGAATAAGATTAGTAAAGATAAGATCAAAATAATATTTTAAAGAATAACAAAATGGGAGTGTAAAAATACTGTTTAAAAGGGTATATTTGGTGATAAAAATATAAAAGGCTTAAAATGAATTTAGTTGTCGTTGGTTTGTGCTTTTTCAACATTGACACTTACAAGTTATTTTGCTCATTTTTTGTCTATATAAGTTTGTGTTTTTTTTTTTTATTCTTGCAGTTTTTTTTCATTGTTAGTCCTTTAAGTTTGTACTTTTTCAACTTTAGTCCATTTAAAATTACAATTATTATTTTCATACTGGAGTAAATACGCACTGTTCTTAGTAAATAGCAAAATCCTTACTTTAGTTAGTTGCTTTTGGGCCTTTGGGCCTTAGGCTAGCCTATTCGACCTCGGGTCTAATTGGTCAGTAGAAATATAAATAGGAGTTGTTTTAACTTTCTGTACTCTCCTTTTGCTTCTTGTACCTCTCAAAAAAGACTTTAACAGACAAAAATATCCCTTTTTAGGCACCCCTATTCCAGAAGAATATCTTGTTCAAGAATAGCTATGGTTGGATTCAAATCGCGGGGCTTTGGCCAATTGTTGTCACATGGCTTGGGATTTTCTTTCTTTTATTTTTTGTTCATTGTAGTTGTTGTGTTGGTGATGGTGATTGAGGGTTTAGTGTTAGTGATGGTGATTGGAGTTTCGAGATTTAGGGTTTGCTATCATAGCCCTCGAACGCAGCGGCAACGGAACAGGCATAGTGAAGCTTCTCTGGCATGGGGGTGTTGGTGAAGAAGGTAAATGGTAGTTTTATTCATTGGTGGTGTAGGAAGCAAAAAGGAAGGTGCAGGAAGTAAAATCCAAGCAGGAGTTGTGTTAACTCATTGTAAGGACAGGGAGATTTAGATAAAATTTGTGTTAGCTTATTTTGGTTAAGTGAGAGCATTGTTGTCTCTTAGCTTTTGTGAGAAATCTTATATTCTTATAAAAAAATTTCTCATCTTTTTTATGAATCGTCTTGAACTTATTAATTTCTAGAGATTATGGTGTTGTTTTCTTTCATTTCTTGGACCAATCAACTTTTTCCTTTCTTCTACAATTTTTCTTTGAATTTTCCATCTTTTTGGGATACCAAATTTTGATCCATGAAAGGGGTTTGTATTGATTAGTTAAAAAATTGTATATGAAGTTATTATAAATAAATTCAAAATATCATTGTGCAGTAAATATATTAACAAATTAGATTTAAGTTAATTTTTAGTATAAAATTTCAACATCATAATCTGAATATTAATTAACAGAATATTTATTTATGAAATTATATATAATGATTTTATATGATTTCTAGGCAAAAATAATTTCATAGGATTTTTAAGTAAAAATAGATTTAGTTGATTAACTTATAATTAGTTTTAATAAGTATTCAGTAAAACTAAAAGTTTTAATATGTAATAAGTAATCATATAACTATCATTTTTTAAATGGAAAAATATTATGGTGCGAAATAATCTTTTATATTTTCTTACCTTTATATTTTTTCTGTAAAAATGTTTTATACTATTTTTTAATGTAATATAGACTTCTATAAAACTATTAATTACACTAAAAGTTATGTTTTTGATAAAAAAATATAATCGCAAATTTATTCGAATATTTATGTGAAATATTAATGAATAATAATATTATTAAAAATAGTTAATATTTTCTTAATTTTGTAACAAAATTATTATTTAAAATATAATATAAAACAAATTTTTATTACCCAAAAAAAATTAATACCATTATTGTATTTTGTTATGAGTATAGGCTAAATATGAGCAGGACTCTTAATTGAAAAAATGTTAACGGTTAGAAATAACATTTTTTTAATATTTTGTTAACTTTATATTCATTCTTTTTGTGTCTAAATTTAACTGATTTTCTTACTTCATAAAAACATATTATTATATTTTTTTATTATGAGGAAAACGAAAACGAAAACTACAACGCACAAACGAAACACCTCTAGCTTCGTCCTCAATGATCAAACGAAGTGAGGGGGGAAACTCGAGAATAGTGGGGAAGAAATCCCAGAATGACCCAAGTTAGCAAGGTGGTTTGCACTACGGTTGGCCTCCATGTAGGCATGAACAAGAGAAGGGTGCCAATCGTCCATCTTAAGCATTCTACGGATATCCAGCAGGAGAGGTTGGAGAATATATAGCAGACTTGGATGAACCATTGTTTGTTATTCATGTGAACTACTTCTATCGAGTCCATTTAAAAAATGACCAAAAATTGATTAAGGTTTCTGGCAACTTGAATAACGATTTTGAGAGGCCATAACTCCACCCAAATAGCATTACAGGTACCAAAAAGCTTAATATGAAAAAGAGCCACATGTCTTCCATCAAACCCCTTGACAATCCCCCCACACGCAGCTTGGCTAGACTCGGAATAGTAGGAACTTAACCATTGACATTCACTTTGAAGGTTCCTTCAGCAGGTGGCTTCTAGGCAAATTGGAGGGCACCATCAATGAGGGACACTTAAGCTAGAGGACCCCTGATTGGTATTGAGAGTAGTAGAGTACCATCAATGAGGGACACTTAAGCTTTAACTTTGAGTGAGGTTAAGAGGCAAATTGGAGAGCCTTGGAACACAAGGGATCAGTTCATATATTAAACTTTTCCTTTTGCATTTATTGCAACAGTTAAGTTTAACAAAGTACAAAATAGCTTTGTTCATTCTTCTCTTAGCTTAAATCAAACTTAGCCCCAAGTAAAAATAAAAAAAAAAACTAATCTTGTCTCTATCCTCATGATATGATACTAGATTTAGTTCTTGTCTGTCACCTTCAAAATACATCAACAACATATAAACATTCATTAATTTTTGTCCCTATTTCGCAAGAATTTGAGGCTCCAAAACCCATACTCCCACATTTGTAGTGTACCTCCGTTTTTTTTAATCATCATTACGGAAAAGTGCAATATATATGCATATTCCTTTTGTGATGTCAAATAAATTCAGCATCTAGTCACTAAATAGTTAAGACAATCTGGTGGGGTCAATGTGAGGGGGAGGAAATGTTGTCTGGAATAATCTCTTTGAAGTTTCCTTTCCATGATGCTTATTTGCTTACTCTATTCATCTTCTCTTTAAACTAGAGCAAGCAACTGTTCTTCGATTTTTTTTTTTTTTTGCAAAGCACTGTTCTTCACTTAAATCCTTTAACACTTAAAATCCTTGACACAACTTTTTAGGCCTTTGAGAACCATCAAAATTAAAAATCTTTATCTCGATCTTCTTCCGCCTTTTAACTTCCTCTTCCTCAAGTATTTGCTTGATTGGCAAAGATTCTGTAGATTTAGTGGACACAAATGTGTTATTAAGGAGGGATTTGTAGAGCATTGAAGGAAAACTAATTTAAAATTTAGAACTTGCCTTTTGGATTGACTTTCTTCATTAGCCATGCAAGCTAGTATTGGGTCAACCATGCCTCTTAGGTTCTAACAAGGTTTTTCTTGATCAATCTTTACTCCTTACAAAAATCGTGTATGTTCTGTTCTCATTGCATTTAAGCTGAGAATATTTTATAGTGAAAAGCTCCATCCTCTAACCACCATGTGCTTTTTTTTTTTGACGTTAAAATCTTTCATCAATTAACCACAGGCAAAAAGGTTACATCCGAAAGGATTAGTCCTCTTGAACCCAAACATTTTCAATGGAAGATAAAGCTAGATGGGCTAAGGCATCATCTACATGATTACCTTGCCTTTTTACAAAGAGAACATCAAAGTGACCAATATCCCTAGAGAGGGATCTGCACTCACGCAGAACATTAACAAAATAGCTAAAAAAGCCTTTGACGGGGGTAGGGGGGACCAGGCTTGGGCTAACTGAAGGCGATCAGTTTCCACTACAAAATCCAATAACAAGTCCTTAGCAGTTTTCAAGGCCTATTTCATACAAAGAATATCTGCCATCTTAGGAGATATGCATTGAGGTATGAGCTTTAAAGCTGAGGCAAGAACATGACCCTCACAGTCTCTAAATACCATGCCAAAGCAAGTTGGCCTACCCTGATCAAAGCAAGCATCAAAATTGACTTTAAATCTCTGCTGGGCAGAAGGAGGGGTCCATTGAATGGGATGGGTCATGTTGTCATGCCCTTGTCTCTCTTGAGAAACGGGAATAACCCAAAACGATCTGTCTATGGCTATTAGGATAGGGGTCTGCTTTTGTTCAAAAGTCCAAAAATTATGCTTCTTCCAAAATAGACCATAAGAGGCCATATACTTGTTGCAACTTGCAAGAATCTATCATCTCCAACCTCAAAACACTTAGTTAAGCATTGATCGAATGAGCATTGGCTAATCCACCACTCTTTCACCCAATTGGCAAGTAAACTAGACTTCCTTAACCTATTGGCATATGAGGAAGCAGTGCTCAATGATTTCCTCCTCCTCCCTATAACATGGGCAAATTCAATCCACAAGATGCATCTTTATCTGCGTATTTTTTCGAACAGGCACTATATTCTTGCAAATTCTCCATATTAGATTTGAGCATTTGGGGGAATCTCTAACAGACCACAACTTCCAAAAATCTCCCCAAATGGCACTTGTGGAGGAAGCATTTACCAGTGGGACTTCATGGCCAGGTGGTATCCTGACTTGATAGAGTATCGACCATCTTCAGAAAAACTCTAGATCGAGGTGTCTTGATGAGGCCCCCAAGTAAGAGGAATAACCAGGAAGCATTTTGAAGTTGCCTTGACACTTTGAGATCAAATTAATCTATTAAGCATCCACCTATCATACCAAGCCTTGATGTTCATACCATTTCCAACCTTCCACATTAAACCCCTTTCAACAATGGTTCAAGTAGAACATAAGCTAGCCCACGCATAGCTAGGTTGTGGCCCCTATTAGCTTCCATGGCTGTAGGGACCAATGTTGTTAATGGCGGATGGCGGTTCATGGCAGAAAGCCAAAAATCCGCCATAAAAATATGGCGGATGATGTAACGGAAAATGGCAGACAAATACACACACACACACACACATAAATATTAACAAAACAATAGATAAAAATAAATATAAATAAAAAATTAAAAAAACAATGGATTGCATTCAAATAAACTAAAAAAGTTTCATGAGTTCACACAATAACCAAGTACCAACACCAAATAAACTCATTCAAGAGTTCAAAATTACAAAAGGATAAAAGCATAATGCAAAGTGCAAAGTAAAGGTTGAGGCTCTAATCATCTTCTCCAATCCCAACATAATTATCTTCGTTGTTGTCATAAGGTAGTGGAGCATCTCCCTCTCCCTCTTCTCCATCAGACGCCTCAAAATTAACCATGATTTCTTCTTCTTCAGATTCAAGTTCAATATCCTCCTCAAACTCTAGATCCTCATCATTTTCTTGGACTATTTTTCCTACCTTGATGAAGATCCAACAACCATTGCCCGCTTTTTAGAAGTGTGGGCAGCAATAGTAGTAGGACTAATAGCAGCACTTGTTGGTTGCTTTCTTTCCCTTTTTTTCCACCTAGTATACATCCTACACTCTCCAACCCCCGAAGCCTCATACATAGTTGCCCAATTTAGTGCATCATCATCTTCAAATACCAAATCATTTACAACATCATTATCATCATCTTCATCCATCTCTCCCACGAGCCATTCATTGCACACATCAATATCATTAAGAGAAATTGGATCAATTTCATCTCTTGCATTATATCTTTGCTTCAATTGTTGGTTGTATTTGACAAACACCAAATCATGCAACCTCTTGTGCTCAAGCCTATTTCTTTTTTTGGAATGAATCTACAACATAACAAATAAATGTTGATCTCAATCTCAAATACACTCCAAATAAAACATGACCATCAAAATTAAATAAAAATTAAAAAGCATAGTTAGAGTTTTGTCACAATTACTTGCTCAAATACACTCCAATTTCTTTCACATCCTGAAGCACTGCAAGTCAAACTCAAAATTTTAATAGCTAGCTTCTGCAAATTTGGAGTTTGTGACCCAAACATTCGTCACCAATATGCTACAATACCAACCAAGAGCATAACTTAGAATTCTGAATTATAACATTAATACATAAAAAATAGTATAGTATTTGTATTTTTCATTTGGTAAAAGTTTCTTAGTAGGAGAATGGGTTTTCTTTTGAGCCATTGCAAAGTCAGAACCAGAGTGTTCAGCAACAATCTTGTAAAGATGCAACTCAGTTAGAATTTTCTATTGCACATCAAATTTGTTGGATCGAGTGGCCTCAGAATAATTAAGAAGGGGGGGGGTTGAATTAATTATTCCTAAACCTTTACCAATTAAAAAATTACTCTTTTAAGACTTTTACTAAATTGTTAAGAGAATGAGGAGTAGAAGAGAATCTTAACAGAAAGTAAAAGCGGAAATTAAATGCACAATGGAAAGTAAAAGAGTAGGGAAGAAGGAAACAAACACACAAGAGTTTTTATATTGGTTCGGCAACAACCCGTGCCTATATCTAGTTCCCAAGCGACCTGCGGTCCTTGAGATTTCTTTCAACCTTGTAAAAATCCATTTACAAGCAAAGATCCACAAGGGATGTACCCTCCCTTGTTCTCTTTGAACCTAGTGGATGTACCCTCCACTAGAACTGATCCACAAGAGATGTACCCTCTCTTGTTCTCAGTCAAACCCAAGTAGATGTACCCTCTACTTGTACCACAAAGGATGTACCCTCCAATGTGTTGAGACAAAGATCTCAGGCTGTTAAACCTTTGATACTTTGTGAATGGGGATACAAAAGAATTCTCAGGCGGTTAGTCCTTTGAACACTTTTGTATTAGGGACTAGGAAGAATCAAAAGAATTCTCAGACTGTGTCGTTTTGAATTCTTTGACAAGGGAGAAAGGAGACACAAAAGAATTCAGGCGGTTAGTTTTTCGTTCTTTTGGAAAAGGGAGAAGAGAGACAAAAAAAAGAACTCAGGCGGTTAGTCCTTTGTTCTTTTGGAAAAGGGAGAAGAGAGACACAAAAAGAATTCAGGCGGTTAGTCCTTGGCGAATTCTTTTTGGCAAAGGGAGAAGGGAATGAAAAAGATGAATAACACAAGTTTTTGAACAACGAACTTTTCTTGGAAGAGAAAGTTTTGAACAAAAACTTTTAGAAAGATGAAGAGAAGATGAAACAGAACAATTGTTGAAAGAGATGAAAGAAAATATTGAAAGATGATTGAAAGAAATGATTGAGATGAATTGATAGAAAGATTGCTTAGAAAGATTGATTGAAAATACAAAACAAAGCCTTGCTTTTATAGACTCTTCATGTCTGGTCAAGAGAACCATTTTGAAGAGTTATAACTTTTAGAAAAACTTAAAACCAATTTGAAAAAGTCAAAAACCATTTGAAGAGTTACATCTTTTGATTTATTCAGAAACAACCACTGGTAATCGATTACCAAATCAGTGTAATCGATTACAAAAAGCTTTTAGTGAAAGGATGTGACTATTCACATTTGAATTTGAATTTCAACGTTCAAAGGTACTGGTAATCGATTACCAAAACATTGTAATCGATTACAACTTTTTTGAAATCAATTGGAACGTTGTAAATTCATTTGAAAACTTTTTCAAATCCATTTTGCTACTGGTAATCGATTACAACAATCTGGTAATCGATTACCAGAGAGTAAAAACTCTTTGGTAAACATGTTTTGAGAAAAATCCATGTGCTACTCAGTTTTTGAAAAAACCTTTTCATACTTATCTTGATTAAGTCTTCTCTTGATTCTTGAATCTTGTTCTTGATTATTCTTGATTCTTGATTCTTGAAAACTTGAAACTTGAAACGTCTCTTGAATCTTTCTCTTGATTCTTGAATTCTTTGGCATCATCAAAATAACTTTTAAAGGCATTGCTTCCACAAAATTGTGGAGCCATCTTCTTAATGCAATCAAATAATCCATTGGTGACCTCAAAATCAAACTCCAAATCAGTGTTGCCATAAAAGAACTCTGGATTTAAGAAGTAGGCAACTGCATGTAATGGCCTATGAAGCTGACAATTCCATCTTTTATCAATGATTGCAAACACATCTTTGTACTTGCTTTCATTGTTGTTGAAAGACTTGATAATTGTTTCTTTTGCCTTGTCCATTGCTTCATAAGTATAGCCCATGGCTGGTTTCCTTTCACCATCCACAAGACGAAGCACTTTGACAAGTGGAGCCATGACTTTAAGAGTGTAAACCACACTATTCCAAAAAGAAGGCATAGGCACTACCTTTGCAGCTTCATTCCCCTTAGGCTCCTTAGATAACTTGTTTAAGATCCATTCATCAGAAGTAAACATCTTTCTAATATTGGCTTTCTCTTTGTGGAGCCTTTCCAAGGTTAGATAAGAAGTGGCAAATCTAGTAATAGCATGTCTCACAAATCCCCTCTTGTTAGAAAAATTTCTCAACAAGCTCAAGGTACTAGAATGGGCATAGATAAACCCAACTAGATTAATTGACCTTCTAATTGTCTTCCTTGTCAAGGGAAGCTTCCCAATATCTTCAAGCATCAAATCAATACAATGAGCTGCACAAGGAGTCCAATAAATATGTTTCCTTTTTTCCTCCAACAACTTACTCGCTAAAACATAGTTGCTCCCAGTATCATTTACAACTTGAACAACATTCTTTTCTCCAACTTCCTCCACAATAGCATCAAGTAACTCAAAAAGCTTTTCACCTGTCTTTACAAAATTAGAGCCATCATCAGACTTCAAAAACATGATACCAGCTTGAGAGTTAATAAAAAAATTAATGATGCATCTTTGTTTTCGATCAGTCCATGCATCAGACATAATAGTACAACCATACTTGACCCATTTCTCCCTGTGGCCTTTCATCAAATTTTCAGTGTATTCAACTTCCTTCTTCAGGAGTGGAACTTTTATGTCATGATAGCTTGGAATGGGAAAATGTGGCCCATATTGACCAATGGCTGCAACCATATTCTCAAAACTTTTCAATTTAATGAGGTTGAATGACAAACCTGCTTGGTACCAAAAGCGGGCAATATATTAATGCACCTTCAATACTTCATTCTTATCCATTGACTCTCTTATGTTCATTTGCCTCAACATCTCCATTTTTCTCCGATTGATTGCATTTTCTGGATTCTTACAAAATCTGTCCATTGGTCCTTTTTTAGTCCCACACTTTGTCTTTGCAGTAGCATTACAAAGAGTCCACAAACTCATCTTCACTTCAATCACATCCAATTAGTTCACCAAATTCAAATTCTTTTATATTTGCCACATTACCACTGCCAGAACTACTGTAAGTGGTCCCACTTTTTTTGTTAGCCATATATTCCTTCAGCTCTTTGACTACATTTGGTGGAGTTTTCTTGCAAGATGCAACGTTATCCGACTTCCCAATCAAGTGTTCTTTGGCTCTAGTTATTCCTCCCTTTGTGATTTTTCTGCAGTAATTACAAACAATTGTGTTTGTATCCCCTTCCACAAGTGGATGACAATATCTCCAACCAGGGTCTGTCCTATTTTTCCTTGTTGCAGTTGCAGTTGCAGCATTAGATGATGGTTCAGCCATTTAGAAGAAGGTTGAACAGAAAAAAAAAAGCAAAACCAAAAATAAAAAATAGGTGTCAAACAGAAAAAAAAGTAGAACCAAATATAAAAAATGGGTGTCAAATAGAAAAAAAAATAGAACAAAAAAAAAAAAACAAAAAAAACCAAAACCATGTCGCATACTTTCGCAGTTGCCGCCGTAGCCGTCGTCGCCATCGCCATCCGTTCGTCGTGTGCGAGGTGCGTCGTGCTCGCATGCGTGGTGCGCTGGTGCGCTGGTGCAGGGTGCCGTGTCGCTGGTGCGTCATCCTGCTGCTGTCGTTGCACTAGAGGCTGGAGTTCTCCGTCACCGTCATCAAACATGCCGTCGTTGCACTGAAGCTTTGCTGTCGCTGGAGTAAGCCTGTTGCTATTCGTGGCTTTGTGCTTGCGCTCCTCGTCTCCTTTTGCATGCGAAATTTGGGTAGGGTTGGGTCAGGTCAGCCTAACACGACGTGTTGCGAAGGTTAAAAAAAAAAAACAAAAAAGCACTCTTCCGCCATAACCTCCATTTGACAACGACCTCTATGGCTATGGCGGCCTCCATACGAAACCCACAACACTACCGCTATTTGATGGCATTTATTCGAAAACCCGCAATGCCATACTGCCATGGTGTCACCATAACCACTTTTTAACAACACTGGTAGGGACATAATTTTTCTTCAGTACTTTTAACAAGAGAGATTTTGGATGTTGAAGAATCCTTCACCACTGCTTTGCTAATAGGGCTTGGTTGAAGCTTGTCACCATTATAAAGCCCAAACCTCCACTCCTTTTTGGGAAAGCTATCTTATCCCAACACTGTTAGTGAATTTTCCTATTCTCTACATCCCCACTCTAGCAAAATTTAGCTATTAAAGCTTCAATCTCATTACAAATAGAAAGAGGCAGTTTGACACACAGCATAGCATATGATGGAATGGTCTGCACCAATACCTTGATTTGAATTTCTCGACCTACCTAAGATAAACACTTCTCCTTCCACCCTTTTAGTTTCTTCCAGACCCTATCCCTCACTGCTTGAAACACTTAAAACTTTGACTTACCAATAATAGTTTGCAGTCCTAAGCATGTCATGTTTCTTTCCATTGCCTTAACACCAAGGAGCATTTGGCTTAGCTGCAAGAGAGCTGAGACTTTTTAAGGTCCACCTTCTGGCCCGAGGCATGCTCATGCATCCTCAACAGGTAGGTGAAATTGGTAGGAAGCTTCCTCTAAAGTAGCTTTGGAGAAGATGATATTATCATATGAAAAAATGAGGTGAGATATCATAGAAGCCCTAGGAGAAATTTTAATACCATGTATATGGTTACATTCTACCTCCCTTTTTATTAGGCCTGACAAGGTTTCATCACAAATAGTGAAAAGATAGAGAGACAAGGGATCTCCCTGTCTAAGGCCTCTATTCAGATGAAAAACCTTATGAGGTTGAACATTCACCATGACTTGTTAGGAAACTGAGGTAACACACCTCTCCAGGAAGCCCATACTTTTCATGACTTTTTGGAGAAATGACCACTCAATCCTGTCGTATGCTTTCGACATACCAGCCTTGAGAGCCATGATGCCTCTCCTCTCTTTACTGATATTCTCCACACAATGGAAAGCTTAAAAAACTAGCACTCCATTACTAGTGATTTGTCTATTTTCCACAAAAGTTGCTTGAGTTTCATTAATGAGGCTCAACATGAAGGGTTTAAGCCTATTCGCAATTGTCTTGATATAATTTTGTATACCACATTACATAGACTTATGGGCCAAAATTGAGACGCATGGTTTGGTCTCTTGCACTTAGGGATTAAAGCAATGTGGGTGCCATTAAGACCAACCAAATCCTGCTGACCATTAAGGGAACTAATGGACAAACAAGAAACATCCCCACCAACTATCTCCCAATAGTTCTAATAAAACATAGCTGGAGTTCCATCGAGCCCAAGGGATTTTGAGGGTTGCATTTGGAAGAGTGTCGCCTTAATGATAAACTACTTTTTGAGTGGCATTTTGTGCCATTATGCATGCATTTTCTTGGTGGAACTCACATTTAGATGCTAGTTTTGTATTGCAGAAGTACAACCTCTCAATTGACTAAAAGAGTTGAACATTGCACAAATTTATGAAGATTTAAAGACTCTACACTTGTTATAGGTTGTAGTACATTGACCAAAATCGTGGTAATCAGCACAACCACAATAAAGTGATAAAAATCCTCCAAAACAACGCCAAGATCCAAAAATGATTATGCTCAAATCATGAGGGTCATGGTCAACTCATGAGGGTCGTGGTCAATCAAGAGGGTCGTAGTCAACCAAGAGGACCATAGTCAATCTATAATGGCCCAAGGCTTCAACGTCACTTTCGACCACAACCGTAGTACCCCTTTTCGTGCATTTATCTTTTGAAAGCTATATATAGAGGTCTCTGTCTTTGTAAAAATTATTATTCAATTTTATTCTTTTCTTTTAGAAATTTGAGAGAACCTTAAGGACTTTTAAGAGATGAAGAGCGTGGACAACACTGCTAGGACCGATCGTGATCATTGTTCTTGCCTATTGGTATGCCTATATTTATTCTTTATAGGATTGCTAGTTTTGTTCTGACCATGAGTGGCTAGTCCCCTTAGTCCGGTGTTATGATGTAATTTTCCATTTGTACTCCTTTCCTTGTTCTTAATGGAATTCCTCATGTTAATTAATGATCTTTCTTATTTTAATGTTTATTTAAAACCAACCATTCTAATACTCAATCAATTGCATAGTAGTGATCATCTACAAGTAATTGGTAGATCTAAGTGGATAATATTTTATACCAAATTTCATGATCAAACTGTTTGGGTAATTTGTGATATAACTATAATTAATCATTCCTAGAATTAATTTTATCCTTTGACTTAAATTGATAGATCCATGATCATTGGGGTATTGATTTAAGGCAAAGAGCATCTTCTGACCTTGATCATAGACTTTAGTTGATTTTGGGAATCAATAATTAATTGTGGGAGGAATTTCATTAGGACTAGGATTGGGATAAAATTTGTACTAGTGAATCATAACCCCTGACCACTTTTATCATAACTCAAAACCTCTCTTTATATTCGTTCATTTGTTTTCTTATAAAAAACCAAAACCATAAAAATATTTAAATCCTCTTTTAATAATCTCTATTGTTAGTTTAATATACTTAACTAATTGGGAATACAACTACTCCTTTGGGTTTGATATTCAAACTTTCAAGTCCATTGCTACTATTGCGTAGGGTACACTTGCCCTTATGCGAGTCTAACACATTTTACCCATCAAGTTTCTTACGTCGTTGGAGATTAGTTGTGGATTTCCCTACTAGTTTAATTTTGTTAAACCAAATAGTTTTATTTATAGAAATTCTTTTATTATTTATTTAAGTTTTTGCAATTTATTTCTATTTTTATTTCTCATTGCACTTGATATTCTCCTCTGTTTTTTTGTGTATGCAAACCAAGTCCCAAATCCCACCACCGTAATATGAACCTGATATTGACAAGTTAATCCGAAGACTTCGTGCAAAAGTTTGTGAAGAGATAGAAAAAGCATTGGCAGCTAATCAGGGTCAGATCCTGATGGACTACCTCACTCCTACCTTGGGGGACACCAATCCTATTTTACCACTTGAACTGCCAAAATGAGTCACTTTTGACTTCAAACATGGGCTCCTACAAATGCTGAAGAATAACCTGTTCAGTGGTGTTGCCCATGAAGATCCTATGCAACACCTATGGAAGTTCATCAAGCTTACCAACATAGTGAGACATAATCGAATATCAGCAGAATACATCAAACTCTATGCATTTCCTTTCTCTCTAAATTGGATGGCACGAGAATGGTTACGTGCATTGCTAGAAAATAGTATCACCACATGGAAACAATGTACAAGTAGCTTCTTAAAGAGGTATTTCTCTCCCATAAAGATGGACCAATAATACATTAGGGACATTGGAATTTTGTGTAAAGAAAGCTAGAGAGTCTACCTAAAGCATGAGAGAGATTGCAAGAGATGATTAGAAGCTTTCCGCATCAAGGTTTCTCCCCATAGAGGCTAGTCCACATTTTCTATGGTGAAGTGTTGTCACACAACAGGACAAGTTTAGATGCTGCTTATGGGGGCAACCTCATGTTAAAACCCCCTAGTGACGCCATCAAGATCATTATAGATATGTGCTCCAACCCCTATAACAACTCAGGGGATAGGAGGATTGTGAGGAGACGCATTAGTCAAGTGGAGAAAGATGATTCCCAAACTAAATTGGGAAAATAGATGAAAGCTCTAACATTGAAGATTGAGACACTCATGGGAGCTCAAGCCCAAGTCCACACCACTACACCTTTATTCCTAAACTATGATAGATGTGGGATTGTGCATGGGTCAGAAGAATGCACCATTGATGGCATGCTAGCGACAACCATGGATGCAATCAACTTTGTCAAGGGAGGAAACATTTCTTACAATCAATAACCCAACAATTTCAATCAAGGACAAGGATTTAGGAAGAATCAAGGGATGTGTAGGCCTCAATCCATGCAAGATCAAAGGCCTAGACAAGAGGAGAGACAATCCACTCTTCAAGAGACCATGTTTCAATACATGACCCAAAATGACCAAAGAATGAAGTTGGTGGAGTCTCAAATGACTAACATATAATCCCTCTTGTCACAAAGACAACTAGGCAACCTCCCTTCACAGCCTAAACCAAATCCTAAAAGGAAGGATGTCAATGCTGTGATGACTAGAAGTAAGAGGACTCAATAGGACTCTGAGGATAAGGAAGGTTCTTTCCCAAAAGCTACAAATGAAATCCTTACTAAGAAGGACCAAGCACCTACAAAAGTTAAGGTCCCTATTGATAGGAATCTAGTGGCAAGAAAGAAGGGTGAGAAGGAATTATTGACACCTCCTCAGGTAAATATTCTCTTCCTTCAAAGATTGAAAGACAAAAGTGAGGATCGACAATTTGCTAGATTTGTTTAGATGCTTAAAAATGGTACATATTAATATCCACTTCGCTGAGGTAATTATTCAAATGCCAAAGTATGCCAAATATTTAAAAGAAATTATTTAAAATAAAGGAAAGTTGGTAGACTTTGCTATAATTGGTCTCAATGATGAATGCTCTGCATATAGGGGTTTTGATTGATCTCTGCAAAGGGAAAATAATTTGGAGGTTGGATGATGATGAGGATGTGTTTAAAGTGTTTGATTTGGAAATTAATTCCTTTTCCTCCCCTACATGTAATTTTGTGCAAGCCACCCATAAGATGAAGACTATAATGGTTAAACCTCACCCAAGTGTGGGGAAGGAAGACCCTCAAAGGAAGAAAGTTTTTCCAAAAGACCTTGGATGGAGTAAGAAAAAGATAGATAACATCACCATTCAAGCTCTTGGATATAGAGTGGATGATTATACTTGAGAATTAGTGCAAAAAGGGAAAATCACCTTGTTTGAGGGTGGTCGATTTTCAACTCCATTATCACACGTTAGGCTCGTGATGTTAAACAAACACTTTCTAGGAGGCAACCCATGACTGACATTCATTTAATTATGCTTTGTCGCATGTTTTCTTTTTCATTAATAAGACAATTTGCCTGCCACTACAACGGTTGTGGTCAATTGACCATGACCTAGACAGTTTTTGTCAGTGCCGATAACGGCTATGGTCATGCCACCACGACCGTGGTCATTTAAAAAAATTAGTTTTAGTTTGAGTTTATTTGTATTTTATTTTAGTTTCAGCCTTTTTATTTTCAATTGTATTTCAATACTTAGTTTATTTTAATTCAATCCTTCATTTTGTCTTTATTTTGTTCTTATTTAGATGCATTAAGGACACTGGATGTTTTATATGTGGGAGGGATATCATTGCTCCCCCAACTTTGAGCTGTTTGTGATATATGTGAATTCTAGCATTATTCTTGTTCCATTATTGTGATAAAAATTTCTTGTTCTTGGGTTTAGAATTTTGTGTTTTAAATTATTTCCTTGATATTTTTTTTTGTGTATTGGGGTTATTGGACTTTTCTTCGGGATGAAACATTAGTATGCATGATTATGTGTATTGAACTTTGATTCTTTTAGTGTGGGTGAATTAATCCTTTCATTAGCATTGTTCTAATATCTATTTTGACATGCTAATCCTTGAATGAATTCTAAATTTTCTGAAAAGATGGGGCTTTGATAGACTTTCTTAAGACCTACAAATTATTTTGATTAGGTTTTCCATTAGTTGACTACTTTGAGCCTGAATGATTATTCTTTGTTGGTCCTTGAACTATATTGTATGAATGTTATTGATGTGAAGAAAAAAGGGAACTAATATACATTTCAAGTTGTGCTAGTAAATAAATCCCAACTCCTTCTCTCAAGTGAAATCAAAGACAAAAATAGGTTGATGAAAATAATAATAATAATAAAAAAGTAGAAAAGAGAAAACAAAAATGAGAGAAGAAAGAAAGAAAAGTATATATGAATGATTGTACCCCAAGGTAAATATAAAGAGAGAAAAAGGGACCAAAAGTTAAATAAAACATAAATGTGCAAAAACAGGTAAAAGTTCCCCTAATTTCTGAGTGTTTTCATATAATTGAATGAAACCCTTTGATTAGTTTGTTTCTTTCAGTACCTACCTTACATTACATGCTTGGCCCTAGTACAAGATAACATGTCTAACTTATTTACAATTTTTAGATTTATTTGAGTTAAATTGATTGATTTATAGAGTTGTGAACTTGCTCATTGAATTGTGTCATACCCTAATTTCGTCTGGGGACTATCGTTTGTTGATCTTTTGATTCTTGCTAATCGACTTGCAGCGTTAAACACCAGTTACAGTGCGAAGCAGATGATCATTCAATGTTTTGATCAAGGATGCAAAAATAACCAAAGGGGAGTGCAAAAGGGTCATTTTAAGGCTTTTTCTGAACACTAGCTCACCCAGGCTAGCCTCTGGCTCGCCTAGGCCACCATATAACTTCATGATGAAGTAACCAGCTCGTCTGGGCGAGTTGTCATGACTCCAAATGCCTTGTTTTGCTATAAATAAGCATGAAAAGGGGCTGAGAGGAAGGTTTTGAGGTCCAGAGCTGAAGGATTGAAGAGAAAGAAGAGAAAGAAAGAAGAGAAAAGAAGCTAAATTGCTGCTGAAGCGCGACTGCAATTGTTCTTCGTTCGTCATTCGATTAGTGCTTGTCTTTAAGGATTTGAACATGATTCATAGACCCTTAGTGGTCCTCTTTATTGTTTTGTGCATCTTCATCTCCTTCTCCTACCATCAGTAATCTCATTTCTTCATATAAAGTGATTTCAACCGATTGTTTGTGTCGTAATCTCATTTTATCATTGTAAAATAAAGTTTCAACCGATCGTTTGTGCTGTAATCTCACTTTATCCTTGAAAATAAAGTTTCAACTGATCGTTTGTGCCATAAGTTATCTTTTAAAAAAAATTGAAGGTTAATAAGCAAAACCAAAATAAAACAAACTCATAAACTTCTTCATTTCATCAAATATCGTGTGAAATTGTTTCAAGGTCCAACACCATAACGACTCTTTCCTCTTTTCAGAAATCAAAAGATCGTTTCAAGGTTCAATGCCTTAAACGAATTTTGTTCTTAATTAAAATCAATCTTTCGAAAAAAACATAAAATTAATGTAATGCACAAACTTTCAGACTTAAAGAACTACGTAGGTCTAATTTCCTCATCGCACCTGAGGATACATACGAGCAAAGGCAACACCCTTGTCGACCCCAAAAAATAAAAAATATAAAAAGGGAAAATACATAAAAAAATATAAAAAAAGGAGAATACATAATTTTGAAGTCATGTTTTGCACACTTGATTAAAGGCTATCGTCCCTTGTGACGAGCGTGTGGGGTGCTAATACGTTTCCCGTGTGTAGACAACTCATGAACCCTTATTTTCAAAATCCACAGACCTTCGTCTTTTTGGTTTTTCTAGAGTTTTCCTCGAATAAACGTTGGTGGCGACTCTGCTCATTTTCTCCCTTGGAGACAAACGCTTTGACCTATTACTTTGGCCTTTTCGCACCCCCACCGAAGGGTAGATTACGATAGTTGGCGACTCCATTGGGGACGCTGTTAGAGGGTTCGGCCATTCCATCAGTGTGCAATGTTTTTATCATGACATCTTTATTTATTTTCCATTTCCCCTTTTATCTTTTGTTTTGTCCATTTTTGTATATAACCTTTGCTATGTTGTTGTGTTTGGTGTGTGTTTGGCTATCGATTACATTCATAGTTAGAAATATTTTTTCTATGCAGATATGGCACCTACACTGCGCACACACGTTGAGATATTAGGCCATATACCCAGGTCTATGTGAGCCTTAAGGAGTGGAGGTCGATCTGTGGTCATGTTGGATAACAATGAAGCCTCATCTAGAGTTTTCCTCTTTTAGTGATGCATTGTCGCTGATAGTCCCTATTGCCACAATGTATTACCTAAGAGGATGATATCTCTAGAAGCCAGTAAAGTTACATGAAACCACCCTTGGGAACTATCACTAGAAGTGGAGTTTTGGATCCTTTCCGTTAGGTTCCTGAATTAGGGGGCACATAGAAAACTTACTCTAGCTTGTTCCTTGATCGCATCATGCATCTCTTCATGGCATGTAATGGACATATCATTCCTGCGCTTGTCATTTATCATATTCATGCATTGCATTTACGTAAATCATTACATTACCATACATCTGCATTTAGCATGCTTTTTTTGTTCTACCAACTGCATACATTCTATTTTCATCGTTCGCATGTCATGTTCACTTATGCATGATCCTTGCATTTTCCAAAAAAAAAAAAACAAAAAAAAGAACAAAAAGAACAAGAAGAAAGTCAAAATGAAGGATGAAAGTTTACACCATATTCTTGGTTACATGTATTGGGTACCATGATGATGGCTATAAACCAACCATGTTGGGATTATACACCCACTTCTCTTGGAAGATGATTGAAAATCATGTGAACATGGTACCTAATGCATGGTTAACTAGGAAATGGTGGTTCTTTGGGCATCTCATGTCAATCTCATAATTACATGTGTCATGCATAGCATAAGCATGCCTAAGTCATTCATCTCTATGATATGTTGTCGAAGTATTGGCAATCAAAATTTATGTTCCTTAGATTATGGTGTTGAACCAAGCACATGTTTTTAAGGAAAGGTTCGTCAAGTCAAGGTCAAGTATGGAAATAACCAGCTTGCAAAAGTTGGGGAAGAAGATGGATCGAGTTACATCGCTTCTTTGTCTACTGCCAACACATGATTGAGCTAAATGATTTACAAAAAAATCAAGGACTGTTGATGTCCATGTTTTATTTCCAGTTTCACTTTGACAATATGTGATGAACCATGTTGTTTTAATGAAAATCTAAATTGATTCAACCCTATGTCCTATGTAAAATTCACAATACTTAAACAATGCATCAATCACATACATCCATGCTTATTTTTCTTTTCACATTGGTGGCATTGCTTATTGCATTCTTTCTATGAAATCAGAATTGTAATTATTGTTATCAAAAGGAAAAAATGCGCTTTACGGCGCCCTTACCGAATGTGTGCTAGAGTTAGAGTAATGAGTGAAATAGAGGAGGTGCAAGAGCAGATGAAGGCCAACATGGAGGCCATGAAAGACTAAATGGCCACCATGATGGAGGCCATGTTGAGCATGAAGAAAATCATGGAGGGCAACATGGCTATTGTCACCACTACGAGTGCTGCCACTGAGGTAAACCCGACTCACCCATCAGGCCTCAATCAAGTAAATCCTCCAATCTCAGATATGGTAGGGCAGAGAGGCGAAGCATTAGAAAGTACGGGCGACCCCCATTTTGTGCAGGTTCAAAACAAGCATTCATCCCCACAATACGGCTTGCCTCCCAACTATATGCCACCCGATGTGGCACACACTCCTAATGAGGATGTCAACAACTTTGCACTCATGCCCATTGAGAGCCAACAACCTCAATATGATCATGCATATGTCTCTCAACCCATGGGGGAGACGCATGAGGCACCCCGAGACCATATTCTAGCCAACTTTGAGCCTCACCTTGGATATGCCGCTGAGGGGCAGGCATTTTGCGATGTACCCTTGCTAAACACTTTGGGGGGGCCTCAGTATCACCAACAACTACAACCCTTGCATTTCAAGATGGGAATAGTCCTTCCTGCTATGGTGGAAAGGGGAAAATTTGATCATATAGAGGAAAGGCTAAGGGCCATTGAAGGAGGCAGAGATTATGATTTTGCTGACATGGCAAAATTGTGCCTAGTACCCGACGTGGTCATTCCTCTGAAGTTCAAGATGCCAGATTTCGATAAGTACAAGGGGACTACTTGCCCCAAGAATCACTTGAAAATGTACTGTCGGAAGATGGGGGCGTACGCGAAAGATGAGAAACTGTTGATGAATTTCTTCCAAGAAAGTCTTACTGGGGCAACCGTCACTAGGTATACTAACTTGGAACCTTCTCAAGTCCATTCTTGGAAGGACCTAATGGGTTCCTTCGTTAGGTAGTATCAGTAAAATTTTGATATGGTTCCGGATAGGATGCAACTACAGAACATGTGTAAAAAGGAGCCCGAATCTTTCAAAGAATACGCCCAAAGGTGGAGGGATCTGGCAGCTCAAGTAATGCCCCCAATGATGGAGAAGGAGATGATAACAATGATAGTGGACACGTTACCGGTGTTCTACTATGAGAAGATGGTGGGTTGCACACCTTCAAGCTTTGCTGATTTAGTTTTCGCCGGTGAAAGGATCGAAGTGGGTCTGAGAAGAAACAAATTTCATTATCCTGCTTTAATGAATAGGAAGCCTGGGGCAAATGGAGAGAGTAAGAATGGGGGAGGAACCTATGTTGTGGCTGTCATTCCTACATGGCCAAATTTCCCACCAGCTCAACAATGTCATTACTTAGCCAACATCGACCCTTCTCATTACCCACCACCCTATCAACCAAGAGCACTCAATCATCCGCAAAGGCCACCTCTAAATCAGCCACAAAGCTCGCCTGCCGCACATCAAATACCAAACACCACCCTGAACACAAATCAAAACACCAACCAAGGAAGGAGTTTTCCAGCAAAGAAGCCTATAGAATTCACCCCAATTCTAGTGTCATATGCTAACTTACTCCCATATCTACTGAATAATGCAATGGTAGCCATAACCCCAGCCAAGGTTCCTCAACCTCCATTTTTTCGAGGATACAACTTTAATACAATATGTGTTTATCATGGAGGAGTCTCGGGGCATTCCATTGAGCATTGTATGACCTTGAAACATAAGGTGCAAAATCTGATTGATGCGGGCTGGCTAAAATTTGAAGAGGATAATCGCTTATGAATTCTGACATTGGCAAGCGACACTATGCATGGGGCAATTTGAAGGTTGTTGTTAGATGTCTCCAATGACTCATTTGGATTTTCAAGTTTATGCCATTACTGTAAACAACAGTCACAATGCTAATAATATGGATAAATTTGATGTCCTTGTCTCTCATTCTCTCACAAATTACATCTTTGTTTATTTTAACTTTCATTGGAATGTGAATGTAAGCCAATGGTTTGGTTGCCCAAGTGACTTGCGCTCCTGAGTTTGACTTCCAAGTCTGTTCAATCAGAAATTGCTCGTTCTATGCGTTTGGTGAGGGTGTCGTAAATGACGTGTAAAGTAAAAAGTTCAAAAATAAAATGTTTGATTGACTGTGTTTCAAATAAAAGTACAGATATTCATGTGACCTCATTTTATCATTCCTAAAAGTTGTCTTTTTGAGAGAAAAGTGAGTTTATCAAAGAACAGGAGTCGTTTGACTTAATCTGTCAATTGAAAATCCTTTAAATGTTTCTCATCCTTGAAAATTCATTTTCAAGAATCTGCACAGTTTCTTTCATTTTTCTTTGCTACAAGGTCGTGACAAAAGACAATAATAGATACCTCAGAGTCCTACACTGGGGCAATGAGAGGCATCGTGCATGAGCCTCAAGTGAACCTAGGGGCAGATCAGAAGTTCTCACCTGGTAGGTTGAAAACCCAAAAAGGCGGCCTAGGCAAAAATTAGGGTGATATAAAAAAAAAACAATCAGGGGTGTGTTATTGAGGTTTTGTCCTAAAATCGAAACTACAAAAGCATCTAAGTCAAGATTTGAAATGATGCATGGCCATGTTTCAATATCCCAAACACTATTTTATCCTTTGATACCTCCTCCGAGCCAAAGCATATTTTTTTTCTAAAAACAACACAGAAAAAATAGCAAAAGCAAAATAGAAACCCTAAGTAGGAACCACCGCTAAACCAGGGGGAAGATTAAGGTTTCATTATTTTTGGGCCTTGTATTTAGGGCTCCATAATATAGGTAAGGTACCCTAGAAATGTAGGATTTTTCAGTCCTTGTACTTTAGGGCACATAGACTAGTTTATGTATTAGGGGTAGTTTTGTAATTTCATATGCATTAAGTGAATATTTGATGTGTGTGGTTGGAAATAAATTTAATTTAATTAGGAGAAGCTCAATCCAATTAAATTTTAGAGGGGGAGGTGAGCATTTGCTTGCTACACCCCATTGCCATATCATATAATCACACTTTGTGCATGTCCTTCATGCTTTACATGCCTTATGACACCTAAGCACACTTAGGGGAGAATCTTGGACTTGATCTTGGATTAGTGGGCTGAACCATAGCTAAAATTCACTAATCATAATTAGTGAAATTTTGGCTCCAAAATTTGGCTCCACAAATTCAATTTCAAATTCAAGTGAAATTTGAACAAAAATTCAAATTTCCCTCCAATTTTGTGTGACACTTAGGCTATAAATAGAGGCCATGTGTGTGTATTTTTTTGAACTTTGATAATTTGAGAATTAAACTTCAAAGTTAAGACTTCTTTAGAGGCACTAAATTTTGTGCTCTTCTCTTCCTCTTCCTTCATTCATCTTCTTCTACCTTCAAGCTCCTATCCATGGCTTCCTTTGGTGGTGAGCTTGTTCTAGACTCATCTTCTACTTGAAGTGGCATTTCCATTCATCTTTCTCCTTCTCCATTCCGCTGCAATCGGACCTCGAGAAGCAAAGGAATCCATTGATGAAGAAGATCCAAGGCCTACAAGCTCTACATGATATGGAGCTCGCCAAATATCCTTCTTCCTTCTTCATCAATGGAGTCCTTTGCTTCTTGAAGTGTAATGACAGCGGAATGAAGAAGGAAGAAAGATATTTGGAGACGCCACTTCAAGGAGAAGATGAGTAAAGAAGAAGCTCACCACCATAGGAAGCCATGGATAAGAGCTTGAAGGAGGAGAAGATGAAGGGAGAGAGAAGGAGAGAAAGAGCACGAAATTTTGTGCCTTAAATGAGGTTTGAACTTTGAAGTGTAATTCTCAAATGATCAAATTTGAAAAAATACACACACATGGCCTCTATTTATAATCTAAGTGCCATATGACATGCACAAAGTGTGACTATATGATGTGGCAATGAGGTGTAGCAAGCAAACGCTCACCTCCCCTTCTAAAATTTAATTGGATTGAGCTTCTCCCAATTCAATTAAATTTATTTCCAACCACACACATCAAATATTCACTTAATGCATGTGAAATTACAAAACTACCCCTAATACAAAAACTAGTCTAGGTGCCCTAAAGTACAAGGGCTGAAAAATCATAAATTTCTAAGGTACCTTACCTATATTAAGGAGCCCTAAATACAAGGCCCAAAAATAATGAAACCTTAATCTAATATGTATAATGATAAGCAGGCTCAAACTTAGCCCATGGGCCCAAAATTATCCTAAGGCTCATGAGAACCCTAGGGCCTTCTCTTGCATCACTGGCTCAATCTTCTTGGAGTCTTCTATCCAATGCCCTTGCGGGGTAGTATTACATCATTCCCTCCCCCTTGAAAAAGATTTGACCTCAAATCCCGAGGTTCTTGAAACTCTGGGATTTTTTCCTCAACAACTGTAAAAAGAACAAAAACATATGTATTAGTGGTGTTGGGTATGTTGAAGTAAGGTAAGGTCTGAAAATCCATTTCCTGGGCATCTTCCCATGAAGGAACATGGTTCCTCACCAACTCAATGAGTGGTGCTACAAGTATAGACAAATATGGGACAAACTATTAGACAAGTGGCCTTAGATATCTTAAGAAGGGGGGTTGAATTAAGATATCACAAACTATTCCCCAATTAAAAATTCTACTTTGATTTTAACTCAAGTCCCAAGATTCCTTTTAAAATGAATTCCTAAATAATAATTCAAATTAAACTTACCGAACAAAAACAATAAACAATAATAAATAAAAGAGTTTAAGGGAAGAGAAAGTGCAAACACAGTTTTTATACTAGTTCAGCAAAGTCCGTTGCCTACGTCCAGTCCCCAAGAAACCCGCTTGGGAGTTCCACTATCTCACAAATCCTTTACACCTTCTGAAACGCACAAGGACAACCCTTCCTTTGTGCTCAGATGCTTTACAACAAGAGACTCATAGTCTCTTAGCCCTTTTTCAAAAGTAAGAAAAAGAAGAAGAAATGATCTCTCTTGAAAGAGACATATGTTACAATGAAGCCCTCAATTCCTTATTGAATAACACAAGTGTATGGCCAAGGAATTTTTGAAGATAAGAGATTTTTGTTTGAGAGGATTATGCCTTTTGTGAATAGTGAAAACTCTGAAGAAAATTCATGCCCAAGTCACCTATTTAAATGCCTTTGATGGCCATTCAAAAATCCAATGAAAAGTTGTGACTGTTGGCAGATTTTCTCGAAAATCCTCTTTGGTAATCGATTATAGCATTGGCGTAATCGATTACACAGTTATTTTTATTCAAAATTCAAATTTCCAACGTTCAAAATCTCTGGTAATTGATTACATATGATGTGTAATCAATTATACACTTACAAAATCATTTTTAACAGTTTTAAAGCATTGGTAATCGATTACAGCTTTGAAAACTTTGAAAATAACTTTGAAAACATTTCCAGAAAGCTTTGTGGCCACTGGTAATCGATTACAACCTCTGGTAATCGATTACCAGAGAGTAAAATGCTTGGAAAAGTTTTTGTTAAGATAGAAACTCACTTGGTCAATCATTTGTGCTTTTCAAAAACTTTTCTAAGCGTCTATCTTAAATCTTATCTTGAGATCTTTGCTTTGCTTGACATCTTTCTTTCTTCATCCTTGAAATTCATCTTGAATGATCTTTGAAATTCCTTGGCATCATCAAAATAATTCTTAAATTCCTTGGCATCATCAAAATAATTCTTGAAGCTTTGCTTCTACAATCTCCCCCTTTTTTATGATGACAAGTCCTAAAATCAAGATAGTATATACAAATATATACAAATACCCCCCTTTCTTTTGGAGATTATACTCCCCCTTTCTTTAAGATCTCTTGATTTCTAAGTTCTTTAAGTTTTCTCCCCCTTTGGCAACATCAAAAAGCCAAAGTGTGGGGAAATTTAAAACATCAAACTCAAGCAATCAGTAAACACGAATGTTTCAATCAACCAATCAATCCTTATTTATCCAAATCACTAACATCTAAGAGGCCTAATTTTCTCCTAATGGCAAAGAATGTTTCCTTAGGGTGAGGTTTTGTAAAGATATCTGCAAGCTGATTCTTTGTATCAACAAATTCTAGAACACAATCTCCCTTCAGAACATGATCTCTTAAGAAATGGTGCCTAATTTCTATATGCTTGGTTCTAGAGTGTGGAACTGGATTTTTGGATAGATTGATGGCACTAGTATTATCACACTTAATAGGTATGCGATCAAGAATGATGCCATAGTCAGATAATTGTTGCTTCATCCATAAAATTTGGGCACAGCAACTGCCAGGAGAAATATATTTTGCTTTAGCAGTAGATAAAGTAACACTATTTTGTTTCTTACTATGCCATGATACAAGAGCAGATCCAATAAATTGACATGTCTCACTTGTTCTCTTTCTACCAGTTTTGGATCTGGCAAAGTCAGAATCAGAGTATCCTATTAAGTTACATGTTGAGTTCTTAGGATACCATAATCCTAAATTGATTGTTCCTAATAGGTATCTTATGATCCTTTTTATTGCACTCAAATGTGATTGTTTGGGGTTGGATTGGAACCTAGCACACATGCATACACTAAACATGATATCCGGTCTACTAGCAAATAAATAGAGAAGAGATCCAATCATACCTTGATATTGTTTCATGTCTATAGACTGACCGGATTCATCTTTATCTAAGTAACAACCAATACTCATAGGTGTAGCCATGTGCTTTGCACTTTCCATCCCAAATCTTTTGATCAATTCTTTGCAGTATTGCTTGGTTAACGAATATATCTTCTTTAGTTTGCTTGATTTGTAACCCCAAAAAGTAATTTAGTTCTCCCATCATCGACAAAGATTATGAATAGTGTGGTATCCAAAGATTTAGTGCACAATGAATCATTAGTGGATCCAAAGATTATATCATCAACATATATTTGAACCAACAGAATATCATCATGCTTTCTCTTTATGAATAGTGTGGTATCCACTTTTCCTCTAGAAAAATCTTTCTCTAAAAGAAATTTGCTTAGACGTTCATACCATGCCCTAGGGGCTTGTTTCAAACCATATAAAGCCTTTTTCAATATATAAACTTGATTTGGCTTATCTGACATTTCAAAACCTGGGGGTTGTTCAACATAAACTTCTTCTTGAATTAAGCCATTTAGAAAAGAACTTTTAACATCCATTTGATAAAGCTTAAAATTCATTATGGATGCATAAGCTAAAAGCATTCTAATGGCTTCTAATCTTGCAACTGGAGCATATGTTTCTTCGTAATCTATTCCCTCTTCTTGATTATATCCTTTTGTAACTAACCTAGCCTTATTCCTAATGATTATGCCATGTTCATCTAACTTATTCCTAAATACCCATTTTGTTCCTATGATGAGGTAGTTTTCAGGTTTCTCTACTAGTTCCCACACATTGTTTCTCTCAAAATGATTTAGTTCTTCTTGCATAACAACTATCCAATGATCATCTATTATGACTTCATTTAAATTTTTAGGTTCAATCATAGACACAAAAGCCATATTATTGCATAAATCTTTAAGAGAATGTCTAGTTGTTACCACTTTTGAGATATCACCAATAATGTTGTCAAAGGGATGATCTCTTGAAGCTTTCCATTCTCTTGGAAGTTCATCATTTGATTTGGCTTCTTCTGGAGGATTTTCATTGCTTCCTTTTCCTTTCCCTTTAGAATCTTGTCCATAAATATGCATTTGTTCTAAAGATTCTGCAATATCATCTAAAATATTCTTTCTTGGAGGAATAGCATTAGACTCATTGTCATACCCTAATTTCGTCTGAGGATTATTACTTGATGACATGCAACCTTTGGTTGACCGCTTTGGGATACTTGGCGTCCTTTGTTGCACAATATGTGAAGTCCCGAGACGTGTCGGAAATCAAAAGGAAGCAGGCTTACGCGATCCGTGAAATTCCGTAATGTGACGGAAATCAAAAGGAGGTGTTTTTGCGCAATCCGTGAGTTTTCGTAACTTCTTCGAAAGCTAAAAAAAAGTAAATACATAATCCGTAAGGATTCGTAACCTTGCGGAAGGAAAATAAGTATCGTTACGAAATTCGTAAAGTTTCGTAACGTTACGGAAAAAGAATTACCAAAAAAGTAAAGGGGGTGCATTTAGTAAAAAGGGGGGTACAAATAGCAATCAGGCCCACTTGGGCCTTCCAGTTTCTTCCTCCAGAAGGCGGTTGCTTTTGGAGGTAGCAACCTTGCTCGCCTGGGCGAGCTGGGTGGCAAGCTCCTCCCCTATTTTGCTATAAATAGGGGGAGGAATGAAGGGGGAAGGGGTTCAGCCTTCTTGGCACTTCTTATTCTCTCGAAATTGCTGAGGAAAATTGTTTCCGTGAAGAAAATCCAAGCCGAGGCGCTTCCGTAACGTTTCTGTAACGTTTCCGTGAGTAATTACTCGAAGATTTTCAACCGTTCTTCGACATTCATCATTTGTTCTTCATTTTCTTCAGTCTTCAACTGGTAAGTACCTCAAACCGAGCTTTTCAACTCATTCTATGTACCCGTGGTGGTCAATATTTTGTTTCATGTACTTTTATTCTCATTTTCATTCGCTTTCTACACCCCCTTTTGACGTGCTTCAGTCATTTATTTAAGTCGTTTCTCGCCTAATCTAAAAATAAAATAAATTTCCACCGATCATTTGAATTGTATCATCCGTTAATTTCTGTTAAAATGAATTCCGACCGTTCGGTTGTGCCGTAACCACATTGGAAATCAAAAAAGAGGTAAATTAATAATATAATAATCAAAAAATACCTTTTAGTAAAATAAAGCGAAAAATCAATCGGACGTTTTCTCTTTGGGATTTCTCATTCTTAATCGAATTGACTAATAACTAAAGTGAAACTAAGGCTAAAATCAACTCGCCTAGTCAAGCTCGTCCACAAAAAAGTCGCTAAAAAGGGTTTGAAAGTTTATCATTTCAGTTTTTTCCTTATCTAGTAAATGGATCATTTTTAAGGTCCAACGCCTTAAAGTGATCACCTTTCAAGTAAAAAGAATCGCTTGATTCACGCTTAAGAAAGAACTACGTAGGTCTGATTTCCTCTTAGATGGAGGGTACGTAGGAGCAAAAACCCCGCTTTTGTCGACCTCAAAAAATAAAAAGAAATAAAAGTTAAGGTAACACATTTTCCACAATTCTAAAAAATAGGTTGTTGTCCTTTGAGACAAACTTGAGAGGTGCTAATACCTTCCTCAAACGTAAATACAACTCCCGAACTTAGAATTTTCTTTTTGACCGGTTTTCTTCGGTTTTTCCGACGTTTTCCACAAATAAACGTTGGTGGCGACTCCGCACATCTTTCCTCCTTTGGAAAGCGCACCCGTGAGCCTCGCCTCGCTCGCCCGCACAAGGGCACGTTGCGACACTCATCAAAGGAAACATGAATAGATTCTTCAATAGTCATAGTTCTCTTATTATATATTCTATAAGCTTTATTATGCAAGGAATAACCAAGGAAAATTCCTTCATCTAACTTAGCATCAAACTTTCCTAAGTTTTCTTTTCCATTGTTTAATACAAAGCATTTGCAACCAAAAACATGAAGGTGTGAAATGTTGGGTTTTCTACCATTAAACAGTTCATATGGAGTTTTCTTTAAAATGGGTCTTATTAAAGCCCTATTCATGATATAGCATGCAGTATTAACGGCTTCAGCCCAAAAATATTTTGGAAGAGGAGTGTCATTTAATAAGGTTCTAGCAATTTCTTCCAAAGATCTATTTTTCCTTTCAACAACTCCATTTTGCTGAGGGGTTCTAGGTGCAGAAAAGTTATGTTCAATGGCATGCTTATCACAAAATAATTCAAATTCTTTATTTTCAAATTCACCCCCATGATCACTCCTAATAGATATAATTTTGAGATTTTTCTTGTTTTGAATCATTTTTGCAAGTTTCCTAAATGCTTGAAATGTATCATTCTTATGAGTGATAAATAGTGTCCAAGTGTATCTAGAATACTATAGCAAGGGCATAGTAACTTCCTCCAAGACTTATGATTCTAGAAGGGCCAAACAAATCCATGTGTAGTAATTGTAAAGGTTGAGTAGTTGAAACAACATTTTTGGATTTGAATGAAACTCTAGTTTGTTTTCCCTTTTGGCATGCATCACATAGTCTATCTTTTTCAAATTTTAGTTTTGGTTAACCAAAAACTAAATCTTTTGAAATTAATTTGTTTAAGTGTTCCATGTTAATGTGAGCAATCCTTTTATGCCATAGCCATGGATATTTATATTTGCTAAGAAAACATTGATTATCACCTAGTTTTTGACTTAAGTCTATCATGTAAACATTATTGACTCTAAACCCTATATGCTTTATATTTGTATCATATCTATGTTCAATGACACATTTTTGAGAATCAAATGATACCAGATAGCCTTTATCACACAATTGACTAACACTAAGCAAGTTGTGCTTTAGACCTTCAACTAGTAGAACATTTTCAATGGAGGTTGAAGAATTTGTACCTATTTTTCCAACTCCAAGAATTCTACCTTTGTTGTTATCACCATAGGTTACATGCCCGCTTTTCTTGGGAGAGATATGTGTGAACTTTGATGCATCTCCCATCATATGTTTTGAGCACCCGCTATCTATGTACCACTTTTTCCTCAAGGGTTCCTACAAGATCAATATTGTGACTTAGGTACCCAATCTTTATTGGGTCCTTGAGTGTTAGTGTGAACAATGGATCCTTTTGGGACTCAAATCATTTTAATATTGTTGCAATTTTTCCTAAAATAGCATGTAGATATGCCATGCCCTTTTCTTCCACAGTAAAAACATGTAATGAAAGGAGAATTATATTTTTGTGTGGAAGAAAAGAAATTTTTATAAAACTTTTGTCGTTTTTCTGGTTTATATCCAATCCCCACTTTATCAAAAATACATCTTTGTTTTCCTAATATAATATCTAGGTTATTTTTGCCACTTGAGAATTTGGCAAGTGAGTTTTTCAGATTTTTAATTTCTTCTACATATTTACTACAACATTCACATGAATTTTCTTTTTCAATAGTCATAGTAGAAGCATAAACTTTATCACTTGATTTAGAGATTGACACTTCAGACTTAAGATGATCTAACTCTTTATTTAACTTTGAAATCTCTTTCTCTAAACATGAAATAGTTTTCTTAGATGGAGAAACAAGTTTTGCAAGTTTAATAGATTCGCTATGTAATTCAGCAAATGCATCTTGTGGCTCATCAAAAGAAATAGATTTGTTAGAAGATGTTACCTATTCGTCACTTTCATAGTTTTTGCCCATTAGACATAGATTAATCACTTCTTTTTCAGAATCATCAGACGATTCTAAGTCGTTATCATTCCATATGATGTAGGCCTTCTTTGCCTTCTTTTCTCCAATGTTCTTGTTTTCAAATTTCTCCATTATTTTCTTAAAGATTGGACAATCAACCCTCAGATGTCCGAGTTGATTGCACTCATAGCATCTTGGAGTTTGAGATGATTCTTCAATCCTTCTTTTAGGTTTGAAGTTTTGTCTTCTTTGAGTTTCTCTCATCCTAAGAAATTTGTTGAATCTTTTGACAGAGAGACTAAGTTCTTCATCATCATCCAAGTCAATTGAATCTTCCATATCACTTTCTTCTTGGATTGAAGATGAGGCTTTAAAAGAAATTCCCTTCTTCTTCTTATCATTTTCTTCATGTTGATTTAGTCTTTGCAACTCCATCTCATGTTCCTGTAATTTACCAAATAATGTGGCAAGAGACATACTAGATAAATCTCGAGATTCTGTGATGGCTGTTACCTTGGGTTGCCATTCTCTACTTAGACATCTCAAAACTTTATTTATTAGATCCTCATTTGGAAATATTTTTCCTAAAGATGCAAGATGATTAACTATGTGTGTGAACCTCTTTTGCATGTCTTGTATACTTTCATTTGCATTCATCCTAAATAGTTCATATTCATGAGTTAATGTGTGTTTATCCTAGATCTTTTAACATTTGTTGTGCCTTCATGTGTTACTTGAGGGTATCCCACATATCCTTTGCACTTTTACAGTTTGATACCCTAAAGTATTCATCCATTCCTAGGGCAGATGTAATTATGTTTTTGGCTTTTAAGTTATATTGTACTAGTCTTCTTTCTTCCTCACTCCAATCTTCCCTAGGCTTTTCTATTGTTGTATTTCCAGCAACCATGGTGGGAATATAAAGCCCTATTTCTATGGCTTCCCAAATGTTTAAATCTATAGCCTCTATGAAGATTTGCGTGCGGGTTTTCCAATAGTGGTAACCCACTCCATTAAAAATAGGAGGCCTATTAATTGAATTGCCTTCGGGGAACAAGTAGTTTGATGAGGCCATTAATTCTTGAAGCTTCTAAACTTTACACAAGAATGAAGCTCTGATACCACTTGTTAGACAAGTGGCCTCAGATATCTTCAGAGGGGGGGGGGTTGAATTAAGATATCACAAACTATTCCCCAATTAAAAATTCTACTTTGATTTTAACCCAAGTCCCAAGATTCCTTTTAAAATGAATTCCTAAATAATAATTCAAATTAAACTTACCTAATAGAAAAAATAAGCAACAATAAATAAAAGAGTTTAAGGGAAGAGAAAGTACAAACACAGTTTTTATACTAGTTCGGCAAAGTCCGTTGCCTACATCCAGTCCCCAAGAAACCCGCTTGGGAGTTCCACTATCTCACAAATCCTTTACACCTTCTGAAACACACAAGGACAACCCTTCTTTGTGCTCAGATGCTTTACAACAAGAGACTCACAGTCTCTTAGCCCTTTTTCAAAAGTAAGAAGAAGAAGAAGAAATGATCTCTCTTGAAAGAGACATATGTTACAATGAAGCCCTCAATTCCTTATTGAATAACACAAGTGTTTGGCCAAGGAATTTTTGAAGATAAGAGATTTTTGTTTGAGAGGATTATGCCTTTTGTGAACAGTGAAAACTCTGAAGAAAATTCGTGCCCAAGTCACCTATTTAAATGCCTTTGATGGCCATTCAAAAATCCAATGAAAAGTTGTGACTGTTGGCAGATTTTCTCGAAAATCCTCTCTGGTAATCGATTACAGCATTGGCGTAATCGATTACACAATTATTTTTATTCAAAATTTAAATGTCCAACATTCGAAAGCTCTAGTAATCGATTACACACTTACAAAATCATTTTTAACAGTTTTAAAGTATTGGTAATCAATTAGATAGTTTTGGTAATCGATTACAGCTTTGAAAACTTTGAAAATAACTTTGAAAACATTTCCAGAAAGCTTTGTGGCCGTTGGTAATCGATTATAACCTCTGGTAATCGATTATAACCTCTGGTAATCGATTACCAAAGAGTAAAATGCTTGGAAAAGTTTTTGTTAAGATAGAAACTCACTTGGCCAATCATTTGTGCTTTTCAAAAACTTTTCTAAAAGTCTATCTTAATTCTTATCTTGAGATCTTTGCTTTGCTTGACATCTTGCTTTCTTCATCCTTGAAATTCATCTTGAATGATCTTTGAAATTCCTTGGCATCATCAAAATAATTCTTAAATTCCTTGGCATCATCAAAATAATTCTTGAAGCTTTGCTTCTACACGAACGTTTTGTAAAAGTTTGTTAAGTCATGGATGTGGAAGCAAAGCTTCATGATGAATCAAAAATGATTCAAAGGTGTTTTGATGATAACAATGATGACAACAAAAGATGATGACAAAGGTGATGAACAAAAAGCTCAAAAGATCAAAGAACAACTCAAGTGAATCAAAGAACATCTCAAATGAATCAAGAACAAGTCAAGAGTTCAAGAATCAAGAAGAATTGAAGACTCAAGAAGAAAGTCTACAATCAAGAATCAAGATTCAAGATTCAAGATCTCAAGAATCAAGATCAAGATTCAAGACTCAAGATTCAAGAATGATGAAAAGACTCAATCAAGATAAGTATTAAATTTTTTTTTTCAAAACTTTGAATAGCTCATGAGTCTTTGACAAAACCTTTACCAAAGAGTTTTTACTCTCTGGTAATCGATTACCATATTGTTGTAATCGATTACCAGTAGCAAAATGAGTTTGAAAAAGTTTTCAAATTGAATTTACAACGTTCCAATTATTTTCAAAAGGCTGTACTCGATTACAATGTTTTGGTAATCGATTACCAGTGTCCTTGAACGTTGAAATTCAAATTTAAATGTGAAGAGTCACATTGTTTCACTCAAAAGCTTTGTGTAATCGATTACACTTATTTGGTAATCGATTACCAGTGTTTGTTTCTGAAAAATCTAAAGATGTAACTCTTCAAAAAGGTTTTGACTTTTTCAAATGGGTTTTAAGTTTTTCTAAAAGTTATAACTCTTCTGAATGGCCTTCTTGACCAGACATGAAGAGTCTATAAAAGAAAGACTTTGTTTTGCATTTTCAATCAATCTTTCTAACAACAATCTTGAATACTTTTCCAATCAATTCTTTACAAGCCTTGAATCTCTTTGAACTTCTTCTTCTTCTTTGTACCAAAAGCTTTCTGAAGTTTTCTGGTTTTCCAAACCTTGAAAACTTGTGCTATTCATCTTTTCATTCTCTTCTCCCTTTGCCAAAAAGAATTCGCCAAGGACTAACCGCCTGAATTCTTTTTGTGTCTCTCTTCTCCCTTTTCCAAAAGAACAAAGGACTAACCGCCTGAATTCTCTTAGGGTTCATGGGAACCCCTTGATCACTATTTAAAAAATTAAGAAAAGTAATGCAATAAAACATACCTTTTTTCTATATTTTCATGTTGATTATTGTTACCAAAAAGTATGACAAACCTACTATGTCCCATATGAGTACCTAAGTTTGTATTGAAACTAAAAATAAGAACAAACCTACCTAATGAGTCCCTATGTACACAAATCATGAAGATGTTGGGTGCACGAGTGATTTTACAAAAGAGTGTTGCACCACTCAAAACATTCATCATACCACCTATTTTAGGGATTTGGTGCCTAATAATACCTATTTTGGGCACCAACAAATCACAAGGATTTAAGCTCTTACGAACCAAACCCTCATCCAACAACTCATTTACTTGAGGAACAAACTCAAGCCTAAGAGGTGTGACAATGCTAACAAGTGTCTTTTTACAAAGGATAAAATGTGGAGGTTGTCTAAGAGGGGAAATTTCTTTAATATTTGTCTTTATTTCAAAATGCCTTTCCTTCTTAGCTAACCTCTTGGAGGAGACACTTTCCTTAGACTCCTCCTTAACCATTAAAGATTGTCCTTCTTCTTGGGGGTAGATCGCTTCAGTAGATTATTCCCCTTTTGCTTCTTCACTTTCACTAGAGGAAAGTGAAGTAGTAGCCTCATCTTGGCTACTATAAATGTCTTGGCCCCTCATAACCATGTTTTTCTTGGTGGGGCATTGAGAAGTAATGTGCCCTCTTCCAAGAAATTTGAAGCACTTCATGGAGCTAGTCTTCTCTTGCATACTAGCCTTAAGGGGTTGCTTTTCTGTTGTCTTCCCCTTATCATCTTTTGGCTTAGAAGGTGTCACCCCTAAGATGCCTTGACCTTGGTATTTCTTTGGATAAGAGTGAGAGCCATAAGATTTTGAAGTAGACTTCCTTTTAAGTTGTTGCTATACCCTTATTTCCCAATCTAAGTTAGCCTCTACATTGTCCTTCCCATGGAAGTATGAGAGGTTAATGTTAGCCTCTTGAGGCTTTCTTTCCTTTTCTCTCCTATGGGAGTGAGGTCTAAGATGTGACCTATGCCTTCCTTCATAATAGTCATGAAGTTCTTCACTTAGGCTCTTGCAAGAGTTATGATTACCTTAGGAGGCATTTTTTTTCTTTTCTTAACTCTTTTAGTATTTTCCTTCTTTCTTCTTCCCTTTTTTGTTCCCTCTCATCTTGATTTATTTATACCCTCTCTTTTCCTTTTTCTTTGCTTTCTAGTTTTTCTTTCCATAACTTGAGGGAACTCAACTCATATAAGATTCTAGATAAAGGGTCCTTATGACTAGTACCCTCGCCATTAACACTAGATGAATGATGACTCATGTTGGTTCCTAAGTTGTGATTCTTTCTTGTTGGGGGTTTGAGAAAAAGGTAAAAGCTAGGGTTCCAAAAGAACTCAAGATAAGTGTGATAAGAAAAAAGAAAGTATTATGCAATAATAAGATAAGTTAGGTGTGACTAGTAAAGAAAATAAGCTATGAAAGTAAGCAACAAATTAAAGTGAATGAAATGTAAACTAGGCGATTCCTAAGAGTGTTTGGATGACCTCATTTAAAGTTCCCAACAAAACACTCACTATCTAAAGGAAAAATTGCCTAAAATTATTACACACAAATGGAAGTAGGGTGACCTATTGGAGGCTCCTAACTTCCAATGAAAGGCCTTTTTGTTACAAAATTTGAAAGCAATGATAGTAATCAATTATCAAATACAAAATTACAAAAAGGTTCTCAATTTTGGTGGTTGTTCTCTCTTTGGTGATTCACTCAATTTGGAGTGCTTCTTAGTCCAATAGCTCTTAAGGTGGTTTTACCCTTGCTTCTTGGCTCAAATTCTTCAAGGGATGGCACCAATCCTCTTTTCCAATTCCCTATATGGCAACTCACAAACATGGAAACAAAGAGACAAGCAATAACCAAAGACAAAAAAAAAATGAAATGAAAGCTAAACCAATAGAGTTTTAACAAGAAAAAATTTCAAGGATTATTCAACAATTAAAGCGATGAAAAACACATAAAAGCATGCTAGGACTCAAAGAGAAACTTAGAACGGCTCTAGAGTAGAGTAAAAAAAACAAAAAAAAAGACTCAAGAAACCTATAGTTTTGGAACTTGTTTTCACACTAATTTTCAATTGAAATTTCAGAACTAAGATTGATATTAAATAGGCACCAATTATAGGACAAATTTCGAGCCAAAACAACAAGCACACTTCCCTTTCACTTTTTTTCCTGGACACTGATTTTTCTTCCAACTTGTGTGATTTTTATTATTTTTTACCTTGATCCAAATCTCTTGGTTCTTTTTTTATAATTTTTTTTCCAGATGTCTAGAAAATGAAGTAAAAATTTCAGCTCAAAATTCGAAGTTACCAATTTCCAGTAATTTATACAAGTTCGTATGTTCAAGCTTCCAGCATTAGCGATTTCAACCTAGAAATCAAGAGTAGTGTTTATGTTGCTTAAGGCCTGGATAGTTACAATTTGTGTTTGATTATGCTTAATTATCTTGAATAACACAATTCAAGAGAGCTTAAGACTTATTTTGATTCAAAAATCCAGCCACAACTCAACACCACAACTCAACTTCATCATAGGCATCATGTAGGAAACTTAGAAAACAAAAAAAAGTTCAACAACAAGACTACTTCTAGGAATTGATTTAGAACATGTTATGAACTAAATAGCATGCATGAACTAGACTCAAAATTCAAAATATAGGCTAAGAATGACAAGAATACATGAAAAAATGAATCTAGAATTCAATTAAAAAAATAAAAATTCAACACAAACTTAGAACATAATGTGACAATTATTATGACTAAACATGACTCTACGACAACATGGATTAAGTGATTTATACTTAGCTTTTTGTGTTTTTTTTTTCTAATAAATATTTTGGAAGAAAATTTAGATCTAAGGTTCAGCACAAGAATATTATGAATGAAAAATGATAGAACCTAAAATCAACACAAAAACATGATTCAAGAGTAGATCTACAAAATTTGAACCATAGAAATGCAAGAACAAGTGTAGATCTAAGATTTAATCGGCTTATTTTTTTTGAATCTACTCTAAACAACACCAAACCACAAGAAAATGGAGGATATATGGAGAATAAGATGAAGAACAAGGAGTTAAAGAGAATTCACTGAACAAAAAGATAGAGGAAGCAAAAGAACATCACCTAGATGAAGATGCTCTTGATACCACATGATGTAGCTCCATTGGAGCTTGTAGGCCTTGGATCTTCTTCATCCATGGAATCCTTTGCTTCTTGAAGTTTGATGGCAGCGGAATGGAGAAGGAAGAAAGATGATTGGAGACGCCACTTCAAGGAGAAGATGAGTCAAGAAGAAGCTCACCACCATAGGAAGCCATGGATAAGAGCTTGAAGGTAGGAGAATATGAGTGGAGGGAGAGGGAGAGAAGAGGCACGAAATTTTGTACCTCAAATGAGGTCTGAACTTTGAAGTGTAATTCTCAAATGATCGAAGTTGAAAAAATGCACACACATGACCTCTATTTATAGCCTAAGTGTCATTTAAAATTGGAGGGAAATTTCAATTTCAAATTTTACTTGAATTTGAAATTGAATTTGTGGAGCCAAATTTTGGAGCCAAAATTCCACTAATTATGATTAATGAATTTTAGGTATGGTTCAGCCCACTAATCAAAGATCAAGTCCAAGATTCTCCACTAAGTGTGCTTAGGTGTCATAAGGCATGTAAAGTGTGAAGGACATGCACAAAGTGTGACTATATGATGTGACAATGGGGTGTAGCCAACAAATGCTCACCTCCCCCTCTAAAATTTAATTGGATTGGGCTTCTCCCAATTCAATTAAATTTATTTCCAACCACACACATGAAATATTCACTTAATGCTTATGAAATTACAAAACTACCCGTAATACAAAAACTAGTCTCGGTGCCCTAAAGTACAAGGGCTGAAAAATCCTACATTTCTAGGGTACCTTACCTATATTATGGACCCCTAAATACAAGGCCCAAAAATAATGAAACCTTAATCTAATATGTACAATGATAAGCAGGCTCATACTTATCCCATGGGCCCAAAATCTATCATAAGGCTCATGAGAACCCTAGGGCCTTCTCTTGCATCACTGGCCCAATCTTCTTGGAGTCTTCTATCCAATGCCCTTGTGGGGTAGGATTGCATCACTTACCCCTGACCATGTTACAAGCCCAATAAAGCCCATGTGGATCAAGGAATGACTAATTTTACTTTTGAGTTGGGATTCTGGAATGGAATCTGCACACACTTCTGATTGTTGAAATATATATATATATATATATATATATATATATATATATATATATATATATATAAAGAGAATCCTCGAGGTTTCGCACTTGCACATTTGAGAAGAAAACTCATTTGACCAGGAGTTCATGGAAAATGCCCATAGACAATTGTGATAGTGGGGTACACTTGATGTTAGTCATTCATGCAAAACTCCTTAGGATTCCTTTTGAATCCAAGGGTAGCCTGCACTATATGATTTCTTTCAGGATCAGCCCATGTCATCGAGTTTCAGTGGAATCTCCAAACCCTTTGCATCGCTCTATGACCTTAAATCAGGAAAGTTTCACTTGGTCATATACCAAAGTGTGACAATTCATTTCCATCCTTCAATGGGGCGCACGACCGATCCCAAAGCCTTGTGTTTTCTTGTTGTGCAGAATAATCAAAGTTTTTTAAAAGAAAGGGGAAAACCCTAGGATCAATATTTTAGTTGATTGATTAAATGTCAAAACGACTCTATTGCCGTCACTCCAAAATTGTCAAGTGACTAAATCAAATAGAACATACACTATGAGGGAGTCCCCAAAGAGATTTGCAAAAAGATAGGATGAGGTCGCATGAGTTATCACATCTTTCAGAAGGAGACAGTTAATACGTGTTTTCCACAAAGAAAAAAAAGAGAAGAAAAAAAAATCAAATCAAAATCAAATCACAAAAATAGGAAAGAATGTCATGAACATTGTACAATTTTCTATTGCATTGCATTGTTGCATACAAAACTTGCATTTACTGCATTTCAAGATAAAGGTTGCATGCATTTGCATCCCAAAAATCATGTTAGGTTATAAGCACATAGATTTCTCTTTATATACCCAATTCCCAAATCTAATGTCCTACCTTTTGAGTTTAGGATGAGAGGCCCTCTCAAAGAGTCAACCTCTTGCTTTCTCATAAGGTTAAGCCCTTTGGTACTAGTATCTATTGGCTTGTTTCATAGGACTCAAAGTCCTCGTCTTTATCTTTCATAGGACTCAAAGTCCTCACTTTATCTTTCACAGGACTCAAAACCCTTTCTTTATCTTTCATAGGACTCAAAGTCCTCGCTTTTATCCTTCACAGGACTCAAAGTCCTCGTCTTTATCTTTCATAGGACTCAAAATTCTCACTTTATCTTTCATAGTACTCAAAGTCCTCACTTTATCTTTCATAGGACTCAAAGTCCTTACTTTATCTTTCATAGGACTCAAAGTCCTCACTTTATCTTTCATAGGACTCAATGTCCTCACTTTATCTTGCAGAGACAATCAAGGTCATCTACTCCTTTACTTTTCAAAGACTATCAGAGTCTTTTGTCTTGTGGAGACTATCAATATCATCCGCCTTTACTTTTCAAAGACTATCGTAGTCTTTTATCTTGCAGAGACAATCAAGGTCATTTGCTCCTTTACTTTTCAAACACTATCATAGTCTTTTGTCTTGCAAAGACAATCAAGGTCATCTACCCTTTACTTTTCAAAGACGATCATAGTCTTTTGTCTTGCGGAGACTATCAATGTCATTCGCCTTTATCATTTCAAAGACTATCATAGCCTTTTGTCTTGCAGAGACAATCAAGGTCATCTGCTCCTTTACTTTTCAAAGACTATCATAGTCTTTTGTCTTGCAAAGACAATCAAGGTCATCTGCCCTTTACTTTTCAAAGACTATCAGAGTCTTTTGTCTTGCGGAGACTATCAATGTCATCCGCCTCTATCTGCTCCTTTACTTTTCAAAGACTATCATAGTCTTTTGTCTTGCAAAGACAATCAAGGTCATCTGCCCTTTACTTTTCAAAGACTTTAATGTCTTTTGTCAAAACTATCACAGTCTTCTTTACATTTCAAAGACTTCAATGTCTTTTGTCAAGACTATCACAGTCTTCTTTACATTCTAAAGACTTCAATGTCTTTTGTCAAGACAACAATGTCTTCATTTACTTTTCAAAGACTTAACGTCTTTTGTCTTTTATATGACTTAACGTCCTTGTCTTTGTGCTTTGTAGGACTCGATGTCCTCTGTTTCTAAGCCTTGAAAAAAATATATGTATCTAAAAAAAGAGAAGAAAAAGAAAAAAGAAGAACTTCAGATATCTTCCGCTCTACAGAACTTCAATGTGCTCATGTTTTCTCAGTTTCACTTCCTTGGTTCACCAGTTGCCCGGTCGAATAGCAGGATCACTCGAACGAAATTAGTGTTCTTATCCTTACTTCCCTTTTATTTCCAATAAAAAATAAGTAAAGAGGGGCAATTGTCATACCCTATCATTTGTTGATCTTTTGATCCTTGCTAGTCGACTTGTGGTCAGTTACAGTGCGAAACAGATTATCATTCAATGTTTTGATCAAGGATGCGAAAATACCCGAAAGGGAGGGCAAAAAAGTCATTTTAAGGCTTTTTTCTGAACCTTGGCTCTCCTAGGCTAGGCTCTAGCTTGCCTGGGCCACCATATAACTTCATGGTGAAGTAACCAGCTCACCTGGGCTAGCTATCATGACCCCAAATGCCTTGTTTTGCTATAAATAAGAGTGAAGAGGGGATGAGAGGAAGGTTCTGAGGTCCAGAGGTGAAGGATTGAAGAGAAAGAAGAGAAAGGAAGAAGGAAGAAGAGAAAAAAAAGCTAAATCGCTACCAAAGTGTGACTACAATCGTTCTTCGGTCGTCATCCGATTAGTGCTTGTCTTTAAGGATTTGAACATGATTCATGGACCCTTAGGGGTCCTCTTTATTATTTTGTGCATCTTCATCTCCTCCTACTATCAGTAATCTCATTTCTTCATATAAAGCGATTTTAACCGATCGTTTGTGTCGTAATCTCATTTTATCATTGTAAAATAAAGTTTCAATCGATCGTTTGTGCCGTAATCTCACTTTATCCTTGTAAAATAAAGTTTCAACCAATCGTTTGTGCCGTAAGTTATCTTTTAAAAAAATTGAAGGTTGATAAGCAAAACCAAAATAAAACCAACCCATAAACTTCTTCATTTCATCAAATATTACGTGAAATCATTTCAAGGTCCAACGCCTTAACGATTCTCTCCACCTTTCAAATTTGAGAAGATCGCTTCAAGGTCCAACGCCTTAACAATTCTTTCTGCCTTTCAAACTTGAGAAGATTGTTTCAAGGTCCAATGCCTTAAACGACTTTTGTTCTTAATTAAAATCAATCTTTCGAAAAAAAAATAAAATCAATGTAATGCACAAACTTTCAGACTTAAAGAACTACGTAGGTCTAATTTCCTCATCGTACCTGAGGATACGTAGGAGAAAGGGCAACACCCTTGTTGACCCCAAAAAATAAAAAATATAAAAAAAGGGAAAATACATAAAAAATATAAAAAAGGGAAAACACATAATTTTGAAGTCATGTTTTGCACACTCGATTAAAGGTTGTCGTCCCTTGTGACGGGCGCGTGGGGTGCTAATACCTTCCCCGTATGTAAACAACTCCCGAAGCCTCATTTTCAAAATCCCCAGACCTTTGTCTTTTTGGCTTTTCTAGCGTTTTCCTCGAATAAATGTTCATGGCGACTCTGCTCATTTTCTCCCTTGGAGACAAACGCTTTAGCCTATTACTTTGGCCTTTTCGCACCCCCGCCGAAGGGTAGGTTGCGACAAATTGTGATCTTGAGTATTAGTGCTTGTCTATATAACACTATAAACATCGAGAGATGGTGACCAGAGTAAACTTGAAGCTCTTTAAGACTGTTTGCATGTTAATTATAAACTTGAGGACAAACAATGCTCAAGTGTGGGGAGGTTGATAAACCACTATATAATTGGTATTTTATGTGTTTTTGTGCCATTTTGCATGTATTTTCTTGGTAGAACTCATGTTTGAACACTAGTTTTGTATTGTAGAAGTATAGTCACTCAATTGAGTCAAAGTTGAAAATTGCACAAATTTATGAAGATTTGAAGACTCTGCACTTGATAATGACTATGGTACATTGACCACAACTATGGTAATCAACACAACTACAATAAAGTGATAACAATCCTCTAGAACAACATCAAGATCCTACAGCGGTCGTGGTTAAATCATGAGGGTCATGGTCAATTCTTAAGGGTCGTGGTCAACTCATGAGGGCCATGGTAAATTCATGAGGGTCGTGGTAAATTCATGAGGATCATGGTCAACTCATAAGGGCCATGGTCAACTCATGAGGGTCATGGTCAACCAAGAGAGCTATAGTCAATTCATAATGATCCATGGTTTCAATGTCACTTTTGACCACGACTAAGGGTATTTGTAAAAATTATTATTAAGTTTTACTCTTATCTTTTACGAATTTGAGAGAACCTCGAGGACTTTTGAGAGCCAAAGAGGGTGAAAACACCACTAGGATAGACCGTGATCATCATTCCTGCCTATTGGAATGTCTATGTTTACTATTTTTAGGATTACTAGTTTTGCTCTGATCATGAGTGGCTAGTCCCCCTAGTCCGAGGTTATGATGTGATTGTCCATTTGTGCTCCTCTCCTTGTTCTTAATGGAATTCCTCATTATTTTTATGTTAACTATTTCTCTTCCTTATTTTAATGTTTATTTGGAACCAACCATTCTAATATTCAATCGATTGCATAGTAGTGATCATTTGCATATAATTGGTAGATCTAAGTAGATAATGTTTTATACCAAATTTCATGATCAAACTATTTGGGTAATCTGTGATAGATTAGTTATATTTAATTAATCATTCCTTGAATTGATTTTAT